>NW_022630107.1:204416-259179 GCF_010909765.2 Amblyraja radiata
AAAGGCAGACCACATGACGGAGATGAGGCGCTCCGATCAGCGGGTTGCTGTCAGGCCACGAGCCGGATCTACCCGCACCCTGCACGGAGGGAGGGAGACCCGGCTGTGATCCTCGACTTGCCCTGACAATGGTCCTCAGGCTGTTGCTGTAACTTATTCCCTGCGGCATCTAAACAATGCGCTAACTCACAACAATTGTCCCTCTCCCACTGTTCAATCCCACGGGTGCATTCTCTTCTTGATTCTGGATGGACACAATGTCAACACATTTGACAGAATACACCGTTGCGACATTAAACGCGACTTATTCTCACACTTTAGCTTCAGCATTCAGAGTTCAGAGGCACAGTATGCAAACAGGCCCTTCGGCCCAGCGAGTCCATGCCAATCATCAATCGATCACCCGCTTACACTAGTTTTATGTTATCTCCCGTTCTGCATATTAGGAGCACATTTACAGAGGGCAATTGATGTTCATGCCAGCATGCCATAGGGATGTGGGAGGAAACACACGCCGTCATAGGAAAAACGTGCAAACTCGACACAAACAGTGGCCGTGGTTAGAATCGAAGCCGAGTCTCCGGCGCCGTGAGCCAGCGGTTCTACCAGCTGCACTACTGTGCCGACACTTATTATTGTCACATGTACTGAGAAACAGTGAGAATATTTTGTTTGCATGCTGTCCAATCTAATCAGGTAATACTGTACATAAATACAACCAAGCCAAGCACAAGTACAGCAGGTAGAGTGAAGAGAGTCTAATGAAATATTAATATTATTCATTGGCTCCTTTTACCCTATCCCCGCCCTATCTCGAGGGGCAGAGAGAGAGAGAGGGGACGGGAGAGGGATAGAGGGGTGAGAGAGAGAGAGGGGGGGAGAGGGAGGGAGGAGAGGAGAGAGAGGGGCGAGAGAGGAGGGGAGAGAGGGGGGGGAGAGAGAGAGATTCAAGAGAGTTTATTGTCATGTGTCCCTGACAGGACAATGAAATTCTTGCTTTGCTTCAGCACAACAGAACATAGTAGGCATGAATACAGAACAGATCAGTGTGTCCATATACCATTATATACGTAAATACACACATGAATAAATAAACTGATGAAGTGCAAATAACAGATAATAATGGGCTATTAATTTTCAGAGGTGAGGAGAGGGAGGGGGGGAGAGGAGATCCATGTCTCTGAGAGGGTCACCGGCCCGGAAATGACGTCGCTGCCCCGCCGCAAGCGGTGACGTCAAGAGCGGGGCGGAAGGCGCAGGGTGGGACAGGAGAGCAAGGCCAAGTGGACGAGGAGTTTGTGGAGGCTATTTAAAAATGTTAAATCTTTTCTTAAGAAATGGATAACAGTTCTGCATTCATTTTATACGATTCTATAAGATACCCGCTCATCCTTCTGAATTCCAGTGAATACAAACCCAGTCGACCCATTCTTTCAACATATGTCAGTCCCGCCATCATCATCATTTCCTGAGAAGGTTGGCATTTTCTTTCATTATTGATAACACAACATGAATTCTGAAGAATTCCGAAGAACACAGTCAGGTCAGGAAAAACTTGCTTTATTTGTTAGGCAAGGCACAAATGCACCAAGACTTTCTTTAAAAAAAAACACTTTAAAATGCTTTTAAGTGTTTGGGCCAGTGGCAGCCAGCTGGTACTGTGAGCAGTCGGCTGTGTGCAGCTTGGCTCACTTTTGCATTTTCACTTGGGTACAGTATGAATGAGAAGATGCTGGTACTGTTGCTTGTCTGCTCCTCGACAGGGCCAAGTAGGGCTTATATTAGGAACACATCTCCATCCGTTTCCCACCACAGATGGCTGACATGCTGAGTTCTACCGGCACTTTGGAGGGGAATGGCCAGGTGACGTGTCAGGTCTGGACCTTTCTATGGACTCATGGAGTCGGGGGAAGCTGGAAAAAAGCGTTGGGGTCGGGACAGACTCCAGGATTTCATTTGGATGAGGGGAGAGTCTCCTCAAATTGGAGAATTCTGTGTTCATGTCATTTGGGCTGTAAGCTATGAGGTGCTGTTCCTCCATTTTGTGTGTCACCTCACTCTGGCAATGGAGGAGGCCCAGGACAGAAAGATCAGTGTGGGAGTGGGAAGGGGAGTTAAAAGTGGTTGGCAACCGGGAGATTCAACAGGCATTGGCGGACTGAGCGCAAGTGAAGGGTGAAATGCAGGCCGGGTCTAGATACAAGGAACAGCAGATGCTGGTTTACAAAGCCACAATCTCCTGGAGTAATTTGCACCTCTGGAGAGCATGGACAGGCAACATTCTAGGTCAGGACCCTTCTTCAGACTGCTTGATGTGGGGGGTGGAGAAAGTCGGAAAGGAGAGGTGGAGTGGTCGCCTTAGATTGCCTTCCCTCTCCAGATGCCGCCTGACCCACTGAGTTCCTCCACCGCTTTAGAGGGAATGGACAGACGACGTTTGAGTCAGGACCCTTCTTCAGACTGATTGGAGAGGGGGGTGGAGGAAGCCGGAAAAGAAAGTTGGGGCTGGACAAAGCCTGGTAAGTGATAGGTGGACACAAATGCTGGATTAACTCTGCGGGACGGGCAGCATCACTAGAGAGAAGGAATGGGTGAAGTTTCAGGCTGAGACCCTTCTTCAGAAGTGATAGGTGGACACAGGTGAGGGAGACACAAGAAACTGCAGATGCGGAATACTGCATAGAGCACAATTTATTAGATGCACAGAGTTTCTTGCCCTGAGTGGGGGAATCGAAGACCAGAGGACATGGGTTCAAGGTGAAGGAGAAAAGAATTTACAAGAATCTGAGGGGTAATTTTCAACAGAGAATGGAGTGGTGTATGGAACAAGCTGCTGGTGGAGGTAGTTGAGGCTGGGACTATCCCAACATTTTAGAAACAGTTATAGACGGGCCAAGTTGGAGGGATATGGACCAAATGCAGGCAGGGTGGGACTAGTGCAGCCGGGACGTTGATCAGTGTGGGCAAGTTGGGCCTGTTTCCACACAGTATCACTCTATGACTCTAATACATAGTGCTGCAGTAAATCAGCAGGTCAGGCAACATCTGTGGAGAACATGGATAGGTAACGTCTCACAGAGTGCTGGAGTAACTCAACGGGTCAGACAGCATCTGTGGGGAACATGGATAGGTGAAACCCTTGCCACACTCAGCGCACAGCAAAGGGTCTCTCTCCGGTGTGTATCCGCATGGTGCTCCCGCACCCCCATGCTCTCTTGTCACAGTGGGAGCAGCTGCTCGCCGGCGTGGACCCGCCGGTGATGCCGCAAACCCCGCGAGCTGTCAAACGACTCGCCACAGTATGGGCAGTCGTAGGGCGGGCCACTGGTGTGCACGTGCTGGTGAGACAGGGCGTGGGAGGCCAAGGCAAAGCGCTCTCCACACACCGGGCTGGGGACGGGACGGCCGCCGGCGTGAACCCGCTGATGGGACAGCAGGTTGGAGGAACGGTTGAAGCCCTTGCCACACTGGGCACAGGTGTAGGGGCGCTCGCCGGTGTGGGTGCGCTGGTGCACCACAGTTGCCAGAGTGGGTGAAGCCCTTGCCGCTCTGGGCGCAGGTGTAAGGGCACTCGCCGTGTGGGTGCGCTGGTGCACCAGCA
Organism: Amblyraja radiata; assembly: GCF_010909765.2. Classification (NCBI taxonomy): domain Eukaryota; kingdom Metazoa; phylum Chordata; class Chondrichthyes; order Rajiformes; family Rajidae; genus Amblyraja; species Amblyraja radiata. The sequence goes on from NW_022630107.1 coordinate 208,018, forward strand.
GGTTGCCGGAGTGGGTGGAAGCCCTTGCCGCACTGGGTGCAGGTGTATGGGCGCACCGCGGATGTGGGGTGCGCTGGTGCACCAGCAGGCTGTAAGAGCGGGTGAAGCCCTTGCCGCACTGGGCGCAGGTGTAGGGGTCTCGCCAGTGTGGTGCGCTGGTGCACCAGCAGGTTGCCGGAGTGGGTGAAGACCTTGCCGCTCTGGGGTGCAGGTGTAGGGTACGCTCGCCGGTGTGGGAGCGCTGGTGTATCAGCAGCCCGGTGGAGGTGGTGAAGCCCTTGCCACACGGGGCACAGGTGTAGGGGCGCTCGCCGGTGTGGGTGCGCTGGTGCACCAGCAGGTTGCAGGACTTGGTGAAACCCTTGCCGCAGTCGCTGCAGGTGTAGGGCCGCTCCCCGGTGTGCACGCGCCTGTGCATCTTCAGGTCCTTGGATGACTTGAAGCCTTTGCCGCAGTCGGGGCAGGTGAAGGGCCGCTCACTGCTGTGCACCCGCCGGTGCTGCCGCAGCCCCTTCAACTGGGTAAAGCTCTTACCGCAGGTGGAGCAGCCATAGGGCTTCTCGCCCGTGTGCACCTGCCGGTGGATCTCCAGCTCGCTCGGGCTCCGGCAGGCCTTGCCACACACGTCGCACTCATAACGCTTCTCCTTGTTGTGCCCCGTCATGTGGTCCTTCATCGAAGCTCAGCCCCTCAAAGCTTGGCCTGCACCCCGAGCAGATGGGGGCTCACCTGCACCCTGGCTGCCCTCAATGGCCGCTCACGTCCCCGTCTCTCCGTCCACAGCAACGGCTCCTAAACCCTGCAGCGGGGAACACAGAGGGTCAACAAGCAGGCAAACAGGGCATTACTAGCACATATTGAATGTGTTGAATCTTGAATCTTTATGGCGGAGGAAACCGTTATATAATTCTGCGCGGCACACTCTCCCAGCGGTACAGTTGCTGCCTCACCTCCAGAGGACCGGGCTCGATCTTGACTACAGGTGCTGTCTGTACGGAGTTTGTACGTTCTCCCTTTGACCTGCGTGTGTTTTTACTCCGGGTGTTACAGTTTCCTCCAACATTTCAAAGACGTTCAGGGTCGTAGATTAATCGGCCTCCGCAAAATTGCTGAATTGTCCCTAATGTGCGTGGGATAGTGCTAGTGTACGGGGTGATCGCTGGTTGTCACGGACTCCGTGGGCCGAAAGACCTGTTGTTTATACGCTGCATCTCTAAACTAAACTAAACCAAAGAAGGATGTCGACCCAAAATGCCACCCGTGCCTTCTCTCCACAGATGCTGCCTGACCCGCTGAGTTACTCCAGCACTTTGTGTCTATCTTCTCCACAGATGCTGCCTGACCCGCTGAGTTACTCCAGCACTTTGTCATAGAGTGATACAGCGTTGGAAAGAGGCCCTTCGGCCCAACTCGTATCCACAGTCCTAGATCCCTCGGCTCCACACATTCCGCCAGGCTCAGAGTTGTACAGAGTCCTAGTGAGACCATACCTGGAGTATTGTGTGCATTTTTGGTCCTCTAATTTGAGGAAGGACATTCTTGCTTTTGAGGGAGAGCAGCGTAGGTTTACAAGGTTAATTCCCGGGATGGCGGGACTGTCATATGCTGAGAGAATGGAGCGGTTGGGCTTGTACACTCTGGAGTTTAGAAGGATGAGAGGTTATCTTATTGAAACATATAAGATTGTTAAGGGTTGGACATGCTAGAGCAGGAAACATGTTCCCGATGGTGGGGGAGTCCAGAACCAGGGGCCGCACACACAGTTTAAGAATAGGGGTAGCCATTTAGTACGGAGACGAGGAAACACTTTTTCTCACGGAGAGTTGTGAGTCTGTGGAATTCTCTGCCTCTGAGGGCGGTGGAGGCCTGGTTCTCTGGATACATTCAAGAGAGAGCTAGATGGGGCTCTTAGATAGTGGAGTCAGCGGATATGGGGAGAAGGCAGGTACGGGGTACTGATTTGGGATGACAGCCATGCTCACATTAATGACGGTGCTGGCTCAAAGGGCCGAATGGCCTACTCCTGCACCTATTGTCTATTGCAACCAGCGCCCCGCCATTCACAGTGAAGCTCCTGCCCTGGTTTGACTAACTAAACTGCAACACCCTCCCTACCCCCAAAACAATGTGACCTCCTCCCTGTGGCTCCTTACCCCTGCCACCATCCTGCTCCTTACCCCCCTTTGCAACCCCTCCCCCCCTCCTCCTTATCCCCCTTTGCTACCTCCCCCCCCTCCTCCAAATTGTGAACCCCCACCAGCTCCCGATCCCCTTCTGACCTCACTTGACCCCTCTCTCCTCCCCCACCCCCCCAGCTCCCCGCCCTCCCCCATTCATCCCCCTCGGCACCAAACCCATTCCCCCTTGAATCCCTCCCCCCTCCCTTTGCGCTCTCTCCCTCTCTCTCTTCTCATATCCCTCTCGCCCCAACCCTCCTCTTATATCGCCCTTCTCTCGTCGCCATCTCTCCCCCCTTTCCCTCTCTATACCCTCTCTCCTCTACTCGCTCTCTCCCACTTTCCTCCCCCGATCGTTCTCCCATCTCTCCCTCCCCACCCTCTCGATCTCTCTCCTCTCTAGTCCCTTCTCTCTCGTTCCATCTCTCCCTCCCCACCCTCTCTATCTCTCTCTCTATGTCCTTCTCTCTCATTCCATCGCTCACCCCTCTCCGTCCCCTCTCCTCTCGATCCCTTCTCTCTCTTCCATCTCTCCCTTCCCACCCTCTCTCTCTCTTTATCCCCTTATCTCGCCATCTCGCACCTCACCCTCTTCCTATCCCTCTGTTCTCTCGTTCCATCTCTCCCGCCCCACCCTTTCTCTCTCTGCCCTTTCTCTCTTCCATCTCTCCCTCCCCACCCTCTCTCTCTCGCTCTCTCCATCTCCACCCTTCTCCCCCTCTCTCTATCCCCTTCTTTCTCTCCATCTCTCCCTCCCCACCCTCTTTCCCACTATAATCCCTTCGCTCGTCTCCATCTCTCCCTCCCCGCCCTCTCTTTCTCTCTATCCCCTTCCATCTCTCCCTCACCACCGTCTCCCCCTCTCTCTATCCCCTTCTCTCTCCATCTCCCCCTCCCCACCCTCTTTCCCTCACTCCATCTCTCTCCCACTTTCTCTCTCTCCATCTCTCCCTCACCACCCTCTCCCCCTCTCTCTCTATCCCCTCTCCATCTCTTCCTCCCCACCCTCTCTCTCTCTATCCCCTTCTCTCTCCCTCCCCACCCTTTCTCTCTCGTTCTCTCCCTCCTCGCAATCTCTCCCCCTCTCTTTCTCTCTCTCCCCTCACTCCTTTCCTCTCACTCTCTCTCCCCCCTCTCTTTTTCTCCCCTCCTATCGTTCTCTCTTTCTCCCCCTCTCTCTCTCTCTCCCTCCCTCTATCTTTCTCTCTTTCTCCCTCCCCCTCTCTCTCTCTCCGTCTCTATCGCCGTCTCTATCCCCTTCTCTCTCTCCCTCTCTACCCCCCTCTTTCTTTCTCTCTCCTCCTTCCTCCCTCTCTCTCCTCACACTCACTCGCTCCCCACTATCTATCCCTCTCTTGTTCTCTCTCTCTCTCTATCCCCCTTTCCCTCTCTCTTTTTCTCTATCTCTCGCTATCCCCTTCTCTCTCTCTCCCTCCATCTCCCTCCATCTCTCTCCATCTCTATCCCCTTCTCTCTCTCCCTCCATCTCTCTCTCTCTCTCTCTCTCTCCCTCTCTCCATCTCCCTCTCTCCCTCTCTCTCACCGTCCAGTGCAAAGATCTTGGTCCAGTGCGGGTGTTAAAATGAGTTCTTTTCGTCAGTCCAATTCAAGAAAACTTGAGTCAAACCATTGCTGCTAAAGTCAGTTCTTTATTCTGTCAGCGCTGGAGAATTCTTTATACCTTCCAACACAGAGTTAGAAACTCTGGGGCAGGTCGAAAGAATTACTGACTTTGGCATAAATGTAACACATTATATAGGTAAAAGACAAGGATAGTACAAAAGGAGTGGCAAACTATTAACCAATCATTATGGTTTACCATACATTTAACTTATTTGCATTAACCAATCAACTAAATCCTTTCCATTGATTGACAACACGTATAGTCACATGATTTTCCCTTTTCCAGCCCCTTTACAACCTTCTTCCCCTCTGTGGTTTCTTCAACCTCTGCTCAAAATCATTTTATTTCAATAAAGCAAAACCACAGATATACAACTAATTCTCAGAATATATACATAATACAACAATCACACAACACATACATACAACACATATTTTCACTTTTGGAAGAGAAAGTTATTTCTAAAACTCCGATTTAAACAAAGTCTAATACTTACAATCATAATTAAACACAATACACTTCACAATTAATTTCCTTACAACCACATAGTTAAAATACAGTTACTTATGGATTATAAAGATTAAAGATGAGTTTTGCCTCATTCTTACAAAGTGATAAAGACAAAGTTCTAATCACACAATTTCCAACTACAGACACATAAAGGCCATTAATTGTCACACTTGATTGCTTCTTCCCAAGCTCGGGTCTAATTTCATTCTGTATTACAACCTCCCCCTACTATCTCTGGAGGAAAGGAATGTAACGCTTCTTCACTAAAAGCATTCCTCACAACAAATGAAAGAGTATCAAAACAGAGTTACTTTCTCAGTTTCTGGTAACCATAAGAAATCCTTTTGCAAAGGTCACACAACCATCTCTTATCCCAACATACAGCCTTATCTCTTATCCCAACATAAACACATGTAAACAGCACAAACCATCTCACAGTCTAGTATCTACCCTTGGTGCCTACATAGGCAACCATAAATCGCCTTAAATGACACAGCCAAACTCTGAGATGTGTCACAAAGGAAGAAGGATGGTGCCCATGTCGTGGATAAGGCCCCTTAATAACCTCTATTATAAACACCAACCTAAACCAACTTCAACTTCTTACAGCATGATTATTGCTTCAAAGCAATAAAGAATAGATATGCCTATTCAGATCAACCTTTCCATGTTATGATAAGCCATCTGTTCTCCTGTGTGTGTTCTTTGTTCTTTATTTCTTTGTGGAGGCCTGTATTTCTGAAAGTCCCAACTCCAAACCCTTCTCTTGCAACTTAACACAAGTTCCTTAAGAACTTATCATTTGAGCAATTTTATTATATATTTCCTCATTCCCTCTTCTGGTCATATTATGACCACTAATAGGATAATAACACAGCATAGACTCATCAGCATTGGCTTATTAGTCATCCAAGTTTATTCCTAACCTCAGATGCTTTATAGCCCCCAAAACCCGGACCACGTAGGTCGGCAGGTTGGCTTGTTGACACCAATGCTGTTCCCTACTCCTCTGCTGTGTTTCAAACCCTAGCCCTTGGGGTGCTCAACTATTCTAGGCTTCATACCACTAGTCTATCTCCAATTTATTCATTCTTATACATTTATCTTCTAACAATTCTTTTTCAACCTGCGCATTTACCATCCTTACAACATCCTCATCCTTTATATTGGAATTTCTTCTTCTTCTAGATGTTGCAATAATATCTTCTCACCAGTTTTCACATTACCCAAGGCTGTCATTAGTCTAGCACTAATAATCTAACAATAGCAATTCCCACGAACAAACACAAAACCACTATTGCTGCTCATATGGCCATACTAATGATCCAATTATATAACTAATACAACAATTACAGCACTGAAACAGACCATATCAGCCCTTCTAGTCTGTGCCGAACACTTATTCTCCCCTAGTCTCAATGGGAAAAGCTTATCCACGTCAACTCTGTCTATCCCTCTCATCATTCCAAAGACCTCTGTCAAGTCCCCCCTCAACCTTCTGTGCTCCAAAGAATAAAGATCTGACTTATTCAACATTTCTTTGTAACCTAGTTGCTGAAACCCAGGCAACATTCTAGTAAATCTCCTCTGTACTCTCTCTATTTTGTTGACATCCTTCCTATAATTAGGCAACCAAAATTGTACATTGTGTATCCTCACAACCCGGGTAAGAATGCTCATTGTCACGAGGTAGTGGCAAACAGTTAGACGGTGGGGCTAAGGTCTCATCATAAGGGATGGTGACAGTTACTAACAGTTGACATATTAGTAACCGTTCAGTCCTCCCCCCTTCTGGAGACACTGCAAATAGGCTATTGACTGATTTCATAGCAGGGTAACACACAGTTTGTCCTTTACCAAATAATTCATTATGGGCTTGTCCAAACATGATAGAGTCTCTTTCTTCCAATGCCCGTTTTTACTGTCTCTTTTGCTCATGTCCTTTCTTCTGTAACCAAAGGTATACCTCTAATGCTTCTCGATAGCATAATCCATTTTACAAATGTCCCTTTGCCGAGTTTTCTTCCAAGGGATTCCGTCTCCAGAAAAAGTCAAACTTGCACCATCGAAACTAACAGGGTAATTCCCACAGGTGTCGGTTATCTAAGTCTACCTGCCGATCGGGCTGACGCAGTATCCCATTGCAATAGTCAATCTTGGTGACATTCCAGATTCCAAAGGCATCCGGGCCATTGCACTGTACCACATCTCCTATGCAGAGGTGAAAGATTCTGCTTAATTGTCCCAGGACACATCGTCCAATATTTCCTTCATCTGTTGTAACATCAGGGTGCAGAGCAGGATGAATCGCCTCATTTTAATCTATCTGGAATAAGCAAAGGCTCACACAAAAACTCATTTCTTACTTAATTAGCTTAAACAACTATTCACTCAATTTAAACGTCCTTCAGTCAGTCAGTCCAGTAATCAGTCGCATACTCTTAACCATGTAGCAAAATAAGGATTCAAAAATAAACTTATTAAGATTCAAAACTAAACTTATAATAATACAACTAAACTTATAACGATACAACTCCCAAGCAAAGCAGAAATGTAAAAACTAAAAACTCTTGAGTTGAAAATAAAATTACTCTTCTCCCCCCTTTTGATTGAGCTCCCCAATCAATTTGCAGTGGTGCAGATGAACCCATGCAGCACAACCCTCGACCTTGGCAGCGGTCGGAGTGGTGAGGATGACCTAGAAGGGACCATCCCAATGTGGGTCCAAGTGCTTACGCATCCAGTTCCTGATCAGCACATAGCAACCTGGCTCAGTATTAGATGGAACATTGAGTGCTGGCGCCACACCATATGCAACCCTGACCTGTAAATGAGTTTGCAAAGCACAGGTTAAAGTTAATACATAGGATTTCCGCAGGCGTTATTCTTGCTGTACCAGATGGAGTGGTCTGTATTCTTATTCTGCCCATCTTCTATAGTTCTCCATACTATCCAATACATTGTCTGTTTCTGAAAATTTCAGCAAACAATCAAATCAATCCACTTCGAAATCTCAGCTGGATTGTCACATAATACTGTTTGCATCTTAAAAACAGGTAAAATACAACGGATTAAAATAAACCCAACAAAATTTCAAATTTTCTGTCAAACAGGAGTGATCAAAGATGTTATATTCCAGTGATTTAGCAAAATATCACTTTAACTCATGACTAACCCATTATCAGTCAGTTCCCTTCTTCCCTGGCTCCATTGATTTATTACCCTTCTCCAACCAGAATGGTTATCTAAACAAACCATTAAAGCTGGTGTGTTTCAGTAATTAACTTATTTCCCCTTTTTAATTGAGAAGTTTACCTCACAGCTGAGGGTAGCTGTAAAAAAACTTCACCCCCTGCTTACAGTTTTTTTAAAGGGACACACACCTACACTTATAACATGTGATTTACAACAAATAAAAGACTTAACTTCAGCATTCATTCAAAAACATAATGCTACCACCCACATGAGAGACGTTTACACGAATTATTAATTTACTAAAAACATAAATAATTACAAAAACATACTTATAACACTGACATCTTTCCAACTCAATGTAGTCCATTTGAAAGGTCTCAAAGGGACCTGCTGGTAAAGGAGTCTTAACTGGTTCACTGGGCAAGCCTTTACCTGGATTATGCTGCTAGCAAATCAGACATCGCTGGCTGATACGCTGGGACAAGTCAAAAGTTTCGGATGCCACCAGGTCTCCAAAAGCATATCACTTACAGCCTTGGTCCCACAATGAGTTGCAAAAGTGTACAAATTCAATAACCCACAACGCAAGCTCGTCAGACCTGCAAGTCTGTCTGGCAGGCGTAACCCATAAGCTAGTGACAGGATCGTACAGACAACCCTGGTCCTGCCACAGCTATTTTACCTTTGCAGGAGCGTCCTCCTCTATTTGAAGTACTTCTTGGATGGTTGGCATTCCTTTTTTCGAGGGAGACTTATTCCTAGTATTATTTTTAGTCTGCCTCATCATGTGGGGCCCAACAATTTGGTGACTCCTAAAAGCTTTCTTAGCTGCCTCGTCGGCAAGGCGATTTCCTATGTCTCTGGGACTTTAATCTATACTATGGACTCTAACTTTAGCAACAGCATGCTGACTGGGTAACTGAATGGCCTGTAGCAAATTAGAAATCAATTTTTGTGAGATATCACTGTCCCTGAAGAGGTTAGAACCCCCCTTTCTAACATAATTATCCATATCATGAACCACTCCAACAGCATATTGGGAGTCCGTGTAAATATTTGCAGTAAGTCCGTTGGCCAGGGTGCAGGCTCTAGTCAGCGCAAATAGTTCGGCTTGCTCACATTCATTTTTTTCTAACCTTTTCCTGGGCTTCTCTGTTTCCAATAGGACAGTTTTTCCAAAAGGCTTTCACAGCTCTTGACATGCGGGCCGGTGAAGACTGACCAATCCATATTATTGGTTTTAATAGCCATTGCGATGCTGGAAGGCAAACAGTTCACAACCATAGCACAAAACTGTGGCGAGTCATTTCCTTGCTGATACTGAGTGTCACCCGATTGGTTACCATAGATGGTTTTAAGCCTTTCCAGAAAATCTTCTGCAGCTTCTCCTTCCTCTGCGCATCCAAAACCTTTGATATATATCGATTGGCTGCTGGAGAGTGAGGCCCACAGCTGCCAACATAAGCTGTAATCGATCCTCATTGTTACCTGCCCCTGGGTGTGCCGCCTCTAGGGCTGCATGGTTGTTATAGGTTAAATGAACCAAGAATCTGGTATACTCAATCGCTGTTAAGACTTGCTGAACTAATACCCATAATTCTCTGGAATCAGCGTAATAAACAGATATCGTTGTTCTTCAAAATTCAATGAAAGTTTGTGGATTCCGTTTCTTAGGCACTCCCAACAAAATTGCCATCATCTCATTTGGCTTCCACTGCAGCCATACATTATTCATGCCTGTTTCGCCATTATCTTGTTGGTTGGGCTCTGGGGTTAGGGACCGTTCTGACAGAATATTGGCGCCTGGAAGATGCTTTCTTATTCCATCTATTTCAGCACCTTCCCTTGTTGCTTCTGGGGTGTGGCTTTCTCAGCCAAGTGCCCCCTTTTATAGTCCCAACTGTGTGACCTCCTTTCCTCTCGTCCTTCTTGCTCCTGGTCTCTAGACTGTGACCACGTATGCCATGCTACAGAGTCTAAACTAGGGCTTTTTATTTTGGGGGTTTCATTTTTGGTGCCTGGGCTTGGTGCACTATCGATTTCTGATTCTGTCCTAGGTAAATTTGGTTAAATTCCTGTCGCCACTGACTGGGGCTCAGACTTTTCTGATTTTCCCATGCCTCCCTTTCATCTCCCTCTGCTAATTGAAGGCCAACCATTTAAACTGCGCAGTTCCCCCCTTTATTTTTTAAACCTTTTTCCTTCTCCCTCTCTTTCTCCTGTCGTTTATTCCTTTTGTGTGCACACTCTCGTCTCAATACCTCAACATTAAATTTATATCTAATTCCTCCTCACGCCAATTTCGCCATAATTCAATCAATTTATTACTACTATATTCATAACCACTTATTCCATACACAGTATTAATATTCTTTATTCTTACAACAATATAATAATGACGTTAACGTTTTACTATTTCTTATTTAGCATCCATGGCTTTCACTGGATCCAAATTCAATTGTTTTTAATTACTTCGCACCATTCCAAATGGTCGAGATTAATTTAGCACTGTCAGTGTTTAGCCGACCCGGTTTCCAAAACGTTCTAACTATCTCCTGCCATTCCAAATGATCAGGATAAATTTAGCACTGTCAGTGTTTAGCTGACCCGGTTTCCAAATCTTTAACTATCTCCTTGCCATTCCAATGATCAGGATAAATTTATCCAGTTCAGCCGTCATTTACCTTTGATCATTCCCAATGACCAAGTCTCTCCATTCCAAATGGTAGAGTTTTCCATTCCCAATGGAACATTCCCAATGACTAAGTCTCTCCATTCCAAATGGTAGAGTCTGTTCAAAAGTTTATCTTACCAATCAACAAGGTTTGTTAGACTGACCTGATTCTGTCAGGATCCCGTTCAACACAAGAACGAAGGGTCGACTACGCAGCGATATACGAGAGAAGAGGAAAACAGAGTGGTGTTTAACTACTCACTTCTGGCTTGGCCAATTCCTCTGGTCCAATCAGTGCGCAGTTTGACGCTTATTTTCGTTTCCTCGTGTTGTCGGTGAACCATATGAATCCCATCCTCGTCGCCAAATGTTAAAATGAGTTCTTTTCGTCATGTCCCAATTCAAGAAAACTTGAGTCAAACCCATTGCTGCTAAAATCAGTTCTTTATTCTGTCAGCGCTGGAGAATTCTTTATACCTTCCAACACAGAGTTAGAAACTCTGGGGCAGGTCGAAAGAATTACTGACTTTGGCATAAATGTAACACATTATAGGTAAAAGACAAGGATAGTACAAAAGGAGTGGCAACTATTAACCAATCATTATGGTTTACCATACATTTAACTTATTTGCATTAACCAATCAACTAAATCCTTCCATTGATTGACAACACGTATAGTCACATGATTTTCCCTTTTCCAGCCCCTTTACAACCTTCTTCCCCTCTGTGGTTTCTTCAACCTCTTTGCTCAAAATCATTTTATTTCAATAAAGCAAAACCAACAGATATACAACTAATTTCAGATAATATACATAATGCAACAATCACACAACACATACATACAAAACATATTTTCACTTTTGGAAGAGAAAGTTATTTCTAAAACTCCGATTTAAACAAAGTCTAATACTTACAATCATAATTAAACACAATAACTTCACAATTAGTTTCCTTACAACCACATAGTTAAAATACAGTTACTTATGGATTACAAAGATTAAAGATGAGTTTTGCCTCATTCTTACAAAGTGATAAAGACAAAGTTCTAATCACCACAATTTCCAACTACAGACACATCAAGGCCATTAATTGTCACACTTGATTGCTTCTTCCCAAGCTCGGGTCTAATTTCATTCTGGTATTACAACCTCCCCCTACTATCTCTGGAGGAAAGGAATGTAACGCTTCTTCACTAAAAGCATTCCTCACAAACAAATGAAAGAGTATCAAAACAGAGTTACTTTATCATTTTCTGGTAACCATAAGAAATCCTTTTGCAAAGGTCCACACAACCATCTCTTATTCCAACATACAGCCTTATCTCTTATCCCAACATAAACACATGTAAACAGCACAAACCATCTCACAGTCTAGTATCTACCCTTGGTGCCTACATAGGCAACCATAAATCGCCTTAAATGACACAGCCAACTCTGAGATGTTGTTCACAAGGAAGAAGGATGGTGCCCATGTCATGGATAAGGCCCCTTAATAACCTCTATTATAAACACCAACCTAAACCAACTTCAACTTCTTACAGCATGATTATTGCTTCAAAGCAATAAAGAATAGATATGCCTATTCAGATCAACCTTTCCATGTTATGATAAGCCATCTGTTCTCCTGTGTGTGTTCTTTGTTCTTTATTTCTTTGTGGAGGCCTGTATTTCTGTATTTCTGAAAGTCCCAACTCCAAACCCTTCTCTTGCAACTTAACACAAGTTCCTTAAGAACTTGCTATCATTTGAGCAATTTTATTATATATTTCCTCACGGGTCGGCTCCATCTTGGGGCCGGGGGCGTCGCCGTCATTTCTGGGCTGAGTGAGGCAAAGGGGCGGGGCCTGTCCGCGACGTCATTTCCGAGGTGATGCCCCTCTCTCCAGAATCCAGCCCGGAAATGACGCATCTGCCGCGGCCACAAGATGGAGCCGACCCGCAATGGACCAAGATCTTTGCAATGGACGGTGAGAGAGAGAGAGAGGGAGTGAGAGGGAGTGAGAGAGAGAGAGAGAAAGAAAGAGAGAGATGGAGAGAGAGATGGAGGGAGGGAGAGAGAAAGAGAGGGGGTGAAAGAGAGAGGAGGAGAAAGAGGGGATAGTGAGGGAGAGAGATTTAAAAATGTTAAATCTTTTCTTAAATGGATAGATGTTTAGATCTAGTAATTGAATGTTGTAATTAGCTACAGTTGGGTAACTAACTAATTATATGCTTTAATTTCAGGTCATCCAAGTAAGATTGTTTCATATTTGTTTCAGAATGCTTCAATCTATAGGGAGGTTTCACGGCAGTGGGGTCACGACCCATGACCCGTACTGTTGCTAGGCTACTCCAAATGGAGTACACGCGATGAACTGCAGGTAGGCACTTACCATTGTTTCCAGCGTAGCGGGCCCGTTAAAACCCCACCGCTGAAATTGTCCATTTTTGCGCTGTAAATAATTATGGAAATCGGGATAAGCGTGTGAGACATTTAGCCAACTTCAGAATTCCAAAAGTGAGGAGAAATGACGGTGGATAGAAGCGAGAGCTGAAGGGACAACAACAGACTTGGCGAACATTGGCCGTTTGCTCATTGCATTTCATCAACAAAGGCATTATTTGTGTTTTTTCTTGATTCCTTTGGCATCTAAAAAGTTTCAGAAGTGATAAATCTGGCTGTAATTTTCTTAAATCGCCCATGGTTCCCAAGTAGGTTTTTACATACAAAATGAAAACCCATCTGAAGAAAAAATTTACAGCCAGATTTATCACTTCTGAGAATTTTTAGATACCAAAGGAATCAAGCAAAAACACAAATAATGCCTTACTTGATGAAATGCAGTGAGCAAACGCGATAATTCCCAATTTTTTCAATGTTTACCAAGCACTTTAGCTGCTGTAGTCCCTTCAGTTCTCGCTTCTCTTTACCTTCATTTCGCTTCACTTTTGGAATTCTGAAGTTGGGTACACGTCTCTCACACTTACCCTGACTTCCACAATTTTTTTTCAGCGCAAACATTCACCATTTTGACGGTTTTTAACAGGTAGGAAAGTACGCGTTTCTTGCATTAATAACATATTCCGGAAGTTACGGATGTCCTCCAGATGCATTGAGCGGCTCCGTGCGTCAAGCCCTATGACCCAGTGACCTTACTAGCAACCCCCCCTATTAAAAATGTTATGGCCATTTTCATAGCATCTTGTTCCCTATTGCTTTTCCATTGACTTAACACAAAAGCTGTGATCAAGGACAGTCAAAAGCCCATAACTTTCTTAAAGATTAAGAGAACTGAAAGAAACTTTCAGTTATTATTGATTGAATAGCAATGTTACAAAATTTTGAGATTTTAAAAATCAAGACTGCAATTTATCCCATCAGATAAAGCATAAAAAGAAGTTTAATTTGACACCTAATTCACTTTCATATTAAAAAGGTTATGGCCATTTTCATAGCATCTTGTTCCCTATTGCTTTTCCATTGACTTAATACAAAAGCTGTGATTGAGGACAGTCAAAAGCCCATAACTTTCTGAAACATTAAGAGAACTGAATGACATTTTCAGTTATTATAGATTGAAGTATTCTGAAACAAATATGAATCAATCTTACTTGGATGACCTGAAATTAAAGCATATAAGAGTACAGAGAAGGTTCACCAGACTGATTCCTGGGATGTCAGGACTTTCATATGAAGAAAGACTGGGTAGACTTGGCTTGTACTCGCTAGAATTTAGAAGATTGGGGGGACCTTATAGAAATTTGCACAATTCATAAGGGGTTGGACAGGCTAGATGCAGGAAGATTGTTCCCGATGTTGGGGAAATACAGAACATGGGGCCACACACAGTTTAAGGATAAGGGGGAAATGTTTTAGGACCGAGATGAGAAAAACATTTTTTCACACAGAGAGTGGTGAATGTGTGGAATTCTCTGCCACAGAAGGTAGTTGAGGCCACAGTTCATTGGCTATATTTAAGAGGGAGTTAGATGTGGCCCTTGTGTTGAAATGGATCAGGGGATATGGGGAGAAGGCAGGTACAGGATACTGAGTTGGATGATCAGCCATGATTCTATCACATTGAATGGCGGTGCTGGCTCAAAGGGCCGAATGGTCTACTCCTGCACCTATTGTCTATTTCCCCAGCGCCCCTGCCATTCACAGCGAAGATCACTCCCTGGTTTGACTTCCTAAACTGCAACACCCTCCCCTCCCCCAAACAATGTGACCTCCTCCCTGTGGCTCCCTGCCACCTCCTGCTCCTTACCCCCGTTTGCTATGTTTCTATCTTGTTCCCTATTTTTTTTCCATTGACTTAACACAAAAGCTGTGATCGAGGACAGTCAAAAGCCCATAACTTTCTGAAACATTAAGAGAACTGAATGAAATTTTCAGTTATTATAGATTGAAGCATTCTGAAACAAATATGAAACAATCTTACTTGGATGACCTGAAATTAAAGCATATAATTAGTTAGTTACCCAATTGTAGCTAATTACAAAATTCAATTACTAGATCTAAACATCTATCCATTTCTTAAGAAAAGATTTAACATTTTTAAATCTCTCTCCCTCTCTCCCCCCTCTTTCTCCCCCCTATCGTTCTGTCTCTTTCTCCCCCTCCCTCTATCTCTCTCTCTCTCTCTCTTTCATAGAAACATAAAAAATAGGTGCAAGAGTAGGCCATTCGGCCCTTCGAGCCTGCACCGCCATTCAATATGATCATGGCTGATCATCCAACTCAGTATCCTGTACCTGCCTTCTCTCCATACACCCTGATCACTTTAGCCACAAGGGCCACATCTAACTCCCTCTTAAATATAGCCAATGAACTGGCCTCAACTACCTTCTGTGGCAGAGAATTCCACAGATTCACCACTCTCTGTGTAAAAAATTATTTTCCAATCTCGGTCCTAAAAGACTTCCCTCTTATCCTTAAACTGTGACCCGATGTTCTGGACTTCCCCAACATCGGGAACAATCTTCCTGCATCTAGCCTGTCCAACCCCTTAAGAATTTTGTAAGTTTCTATAAGATCCCCCCTCAATCTTCTAAATTCTAGCGAGTACAAGCCGTGTCTATCCAGTCTTTCTTCATATGAAAGTCCTGACATCCCAGGAATCAGTCGTTCTCCCTCTCTCTTTCACTCTCTACCTCTCCCTCCCTCTATCTCTCCCTCCCTCTCTCTCTCTTTCTCATTGTCCAGTGCGGGTCGGCTCCATCTTGGGGCCGCGGCAGAGGCGTCATTTCCGGGCTGAGGCCGCCCCGCTGAAAGATTACAGAGGGAGGGGGGAGAGAGGGGCATCAGCCCGGAAATGACGTCACCGGCCCCGTTGCCCCGCAGAGAGAGATAGAGAGCGGGAGAGAAAGAGAGAGAGATAACGAGAGAGAGAGAGTGTGGGAGGGAGAGAGAGATGGGGGAGAGAGAGAGAGAGAGAGGGGGGGGGGGGGGGGGGGGGGGAGGGAGAGAGAAGGGGATAGAGAGAGGGTGGGGAGGGAGAGATGGAGAGAGAGAAGGGGATAACGAGAGAGAGAGGGTGGGGAGGAAGAGATGGCGAGAGAGAAGGGGATAGAGAGAGAGGGTGGGGAGGGAGAGATGGAGAGAGAGGGGATGGCGGAGAGGGAGAGATGGAGAGTGAAAGAGAGAGAGAGAGAGAGAATGAGAGGGAGGGAGAGAGATGGAGAGATAGAGAGAGAGAGGGCGGGGAGGAGAGGGATGGAGAGAGAGAGAAGGGGATAGAGAGAGGGAAAGAGAGGGAGGGCGAGATGGAGAGGGGATAAAGAGAGAGCGAGGTAGGGTGGGGGTGAGAGAGGGAGGGTTAGGGTGGGGAGGGAGAGATGGAGAGAGAGAAGGGGATAGAGAGGGTAGGGAGGGAGAGATGGAAAGGGGAGAGAGAGAGAGAGGGTGGGGAGGGAGAGATGGAGAGAGCGAAGGGGATAGAGAGAGATGAAGAGCGAGAAGGGGATAGAGAGAGGGGGGGAGAGGAGAGAGGAGAGAGAGAGGGGATAGAGAGAGAGGTGGGGAGGGAGATGGAGAGAGAGAAGGTGATAGAGAGAGAGGGAGCGGTGGGGAGGGAGAGACGGGGGTAGAGAGAGAGGGGGTGGGGAGGGAGAGATGGGGAGAGAGAAGGGGATGGAGGAGAGGGGGAAAGAGGGTGGGGAGAGAGAGAGAACAAGAGAGAGAGAGAGGGAGTGGGGAGAGAGTGAGTGTGGGGAGAGAGAGAGAACGATAGGGGAGAGGGAGAGAGAGACAGCGAGTGAGAGAGATAGAGAGTGTGGGGGTGGAGAGGAGGAGAGGGAGAGATTCAAGATTCAAGAGAGTTTATTGTCCTGTGTCCCTGACAGGGGGGAGAGGAGATCCATGTCTCTGAGAGGGGGGGGGGAGAGACGGGGAGATTTTAAAATGTTACAGCCATATTTATCACTTCTGAAACTTTTTAGATGCCGAGGGAATCAAGAAAAAACACACGGTGAGCGCTCACCTGCAGTACATGGCGTGTCCTCCAGTTGGCGTAGCGGGGCAACAGTGACCCGACTGCCGTGAAACCTCCCTATTGCGGTTAGTTAGTGATGAACTAACAACCTCTGTCTGTCTGTCTGTCTGTCTACTACACGTTGTTGTCATTCAAGATGATTTAAACTTCCCACCTGTGTTTATTCAACTCATTTCCAGCGGGAATGTGAAGGTCGGTCGTGGAGAAGCGAACTCCCAGTGACCGAGCGCGCGAGCGAGCGACCGTTGGTGAAGAACCTTCTGGAAACGGCGGGAAATAACGGGCGGCAACGGCTGAGGGAGCGCGAGCGGCGACAGTTGGTGGGATCCCGGCGGCCATCTTGACTGTCGGTGATGGCCGCGGCTCCGGGCACCAACTGTCGCAAGGTCCCGCCCCCCCATCCGCGCTGATTGGACGAGGACGCGGCGACCGACGGCGGTCCCGGCCAATGGGCAGAGGGCTAGAGGGACATCCCGCCTCCCATAGGTTTTGATTGGATGGAAACTGATTGATGGGCGGACGGATCATCCAATAGGCGGGGGTTGGAGGTTGTCCCGCCCCCTGTTGTTGCTGGTTGGATGGAGACGGGAGAGGGGCGGACGGATCATCCAATGAGGAGGGGGTTCGGGTCTGAGGGTTGTCCCGACCGCGCGCATTGGAGGAGGATGGGAGACTGACGGATGGAAGGGCCAATGGGCGGGTGAGTTGGTCGTTGTCCCGCCACCTATCGTTGCTCATTGGAGGAGGAGGGAGACGGACAGACGGCCCGGCCAATTGGGGGGGGGGGGGGGGGTCGATAGCCGTCGACAATTGAGAAGGTGACGGGCGGGAGTGTCAACAGCTGGAGGCCGAGCCTTATCCGCCCGGGAGCGAGTGTAATACAGTTTATTCGCCCGGGAGCGAGTGTAATACAGTTTGCTCACTGCATTTCATCAAGTAAGGCATTATTTGTGGGGGGTTTCTTGATTTCTTTGGTAAATAAAAATTCTCAGAAGTGATAAATCTGGCTGTAAATTTTTCTTCAGATGCGTTTTCATTATGTATGTAAAACCCCACTTGAGAACCATGGGCGATTAAAAAAATTACAGCCAAATTTATCACTTCTGAAACTTTTTAGATGCCAAAGGAATTAAGAAAAAACACAAATAATGCCTTAGTTGATGCAATGCAGTGAGCAAACGGCCAATGTTCGCCAAGCACTCTGGCTGTTGTTGTCCCCCTTATTCTTAAACTGTGACCCCTTGTTCTGGACTTCCCCAACATCGGGAACAATCTTCCTGCATCTAGCCTGTCCAACCCCTTAAGAATTTTGTACGTTTCCATAAGATCCCCCCTCAATCTTCTAAATTCTAGCGAGTACAAGCCGAGTCTATCCAGTCTTTCTTCATATGAAAGTCCTGACATCCCAGGAATCAGTCTGGTGAACCTTCTCTGTACTCCCTCTATGGCAAGAATGTCTTTCCTCAGATTAGGAGCCCAAAACTGTACGCAATACTCCAGGTGTGGTCTCACCAAGACCCTGTACAACTGCAGTAGAACCTCGCTGCTCCTATACTCAAATCCTTTTGCTATGAATGCTAACATACCATTCGCTTTCTTAACTGCCTGCTGCACCTGCATGCCTACTTTCAATGACTGGTGTACCATGACACCCTAGTCTCGTTGCATCTCCCCTTTTCCTAATCGGCCACCATTCAGATAATCTTGTTCCTTTTTTACTTAGTATGGCTGTATGGTAACTCAAATACAACTTGAAAACATCCAGTGAATTGGCCTCCACTGCCTTCTGTGGCAGGGAATTCCACAGATTCACAACCCTCTGTGTGAAAATGTTTTTCCTCATCTCAGTCCTATACGACCTACCCGTTATTCTTAAACGGTGGCCCCTGGTTCTGATAATATCCTATTATATAATACAAATTATAACATAAGGTATTTTATTAAGTAAAGATTAATTTGACTTCTTTGTGTTTTGGGTTCTGAAGCTTTGTAATTCTGTGCTGTAGGTGAGCTGGGTGATCAGGAGATTGGAGGCCAGCATTCAAACTGCATCCAAGCTGCTTCCTGTTGTGCCCAAGCAAAAGATATTGACAGCGGTGGGAGAGGATGTGTTTCCTGAGAATGTGCTGGCTTCTGTCAACAGAAGCCTTGAGAGAGGATGTGTTTCCTTTGGAGTTGGGTCTCCGTAAACAGGAGCCTCTGCAGGTAATTGATACAGATCCTTACATTGTTTAAGAAGGTAGTTTAGCAGTTTAATTTGTGGAATTCGACTGAGCTGAACTGCAATGCTACATATTTTGGGTAGTGAGTC
Source organism: Amblyraja radiata (assembly GCF_010909765.2). Taxonomy (NCBI): domain Eukaryota; kingdom Metazoa; phylum Chordata; class Chondrichthyes; order Rajiformes; family Rajidae; genus Amblyraja; species Amblyraja radiata. Next base: position 226,981 of record NW_022630107.1, read on the forward strand.
GAGGACTTTTAGCCAGCAAAATGTAAATGTCTATGATTACTCTTTGGGATACAATTTTCACTTCCTTCTTTCTCGTAATGCTTTGCTTGTCCGGGGTTATCTTTAGTCTATATATCTTATAAGTAGAATAAATGACTGTACAACTTTTAAAGAAGGGAGCCACCCTCAATTGGATCAAAAATTTTAGTTAGGGAACACTTCGGAAGTTTTTTGTTTTGTAATGCCTGCGATCATCCTCAGTCGGGGAAGAAGATCTAGGTTTTTGGGGGTTAATTTTTTTGTTGTTGTTATTATAAGGGGATGAGGGAAAGGTTTGGGGGTGATGGCAGCTCATTCTTTGATTGTTACAAATGCACTCGACTTTCTTTTTTTTGTGTGCTTTTTTTCTCTTCTCCCCCCCAATTGTGGGCTCTCACATGCAGCCTTCGCATGGTTCTGGATGGCAGATGCTGTATGTATTTTTTGAATCATATTTTGAAATATGGCTAATGGTGATATTGATGGAGGCAATCCTGTGAGGTTTATATCTTGGAATGTAAAGGTGCTTAATGGTCCGGTTAAAAGAGCTAAAGTTTTTTCTCACCTAAAACAACTAAAAACAGATATACTACTTTTACAAGAGACTCACTTAAGACTGCAAGATCATAATAGACTGCGTAAAACGTGGGTTAGTCAGATTTTTCACTCCAGATTTAATAGTAGGTCCAGGGGTGTGGCAATATTAATCAACAAAAGAATACAGTTTACACCGTCTGACGTAGTCAGTGACCCTAATGGCCGGTTTATTATAGTTTCCGGGTGTCTTTTTCAAAAACCTGTCGTTTTAGTGAATGTTTATGCTCCTAATTGGGATGATGTTCACTTTGCAAATAAGGTTCTGTCATTAATACCCGATCTGAACACGCACCAGCTAATTATTTCGGGAGACCTGAACTGTGCTATTAATCCACTGCTTGATAGGTCTAGTTCTAAGGGGACACCTTCTGGTATGGCAAAGACCTTCTCACTGTTTATGCAACAAAATGGTTATGTGGACCCCTGGAGATTTCTGAACCCAACTGCTAGACAATTCTCTTTTTTTTCTCATGTTCACCATTCTTTTTCCAGAATAGACTATTATTTTATAGACAGCCCCTTCATTCCTAGGGTTAAGAAAATTGAATATACCGCTATAGTAATATCAGATCACTCACCTGTGATACTGGACCTAGGCTTTCCTTTAAATATTAAAGAACGACCTCTTTGGAAACTCAATCCCCTTTTGCTTTCCAATGAAAAATGTTGCAGTTTTGTATCAGCTAACATAGACACATTCCTCGAAATTAATAAAACTGAGTCCGTATCCTGCTCTGTAATTTGGGAAACTTTAAAAGCCTACTTAAGAGGTCAAATCATATCTTATACTTCATACGCCAATAAAGAACGCAAGAAGGAAATGGAAACCCTGTTAAAATCCATCTTGACCCTGGATAGGCAATATTCTGAAGCACCCACCACCCAATTATACAAAAGCCGGGCTGATTTACAAACAAAATTCAATCTTTTATCTACTAATCAAACAGAACAACTAATTCTCCGGACTCGTGGTCTTTATTATGAATATGGTGATAAGGCGAGCCGGCTTATGGCTCACCAACTGAAGCGTCAATCCGCGTCACGGCTTATTCCTCAGATAAGAGACATACACCAAGACATAACAAGCAATCCAAAAGAAATAAACAATACTTTCACAGCCTTTTATTCTTCTCTTTACACCTCAGAATTCCCCTTGGATACTATGAATATGGAAACTTTCTTAGAAGATTTGGAAATACCCACTCTGGAATTAGAAGACGCAGAAAATCTAGACCAACCCCTTGGGCAGGAAGAGATTAATAATGCCATTATGGTGATGCAGAGTGGTAAAACCCCGGGCCCTGACCACTACCCATTAGAATTTTATAAGAAATTTAAGGATAAGCTCACACCTGTTCTTTTAGAAATGTTTGAAGAATCTTTGGGAAAAGGTTCATTACCCCCCACTCTTTCACAGGCTTCTATTTCACTTCTTCTTAAAAAAGACAAGGATCCGACTCAATGTGGATCATATTGCCCCATCTCACTTTTGAATGTAGATGTAAAAATTTTGGCGAAGGCGCTGGCTTGCCGTTTAGAATGCCAACTTCACAAAATAATCTCAGAAGATCAAACAGGTTTCATTAAAAATCGTCATTCCTTTTCTAATATCCGCCGATTGGCCAGCGAGGTCTATTCGCCCAGTGCTTCTCCGCGCCCAGAGGCTGTTATCTCTTTGGACGCGGAGAAGGCATTCGATCGAGTGGAGTGGCCATATTTGTTCAGAGTCTTGGAGAGATTTGGATTTGGCAAAATATTTGTAGCCTGGGTTAAGCTATTATATCATTCACCCTTAGCATGTGTACAGACAAATTATTTGCGATCTGATTATTTTCAATTAACACGTGGCACTCGTCAAGGCTGCCCATTGTCTCCGCTTCTTTTTGCGATTGCAATTGAGCCCCTCTCTATTACACTTAGGTCAACTACATTATTCCAGGGCATTAGGAGAGGAAACAGGGAACATCGTGTGTCTCTATATGCTGACGACCTTCTTCTTTATGTGAGTGACCCTACAGCCAGTGGCCCTGCAATTGTGTCCTTGTTGGATCAGTTTGGGACTTTTTCCGGCTATAAACTAAACCTCCAAAAAAGCAAATGCTTTCCCATCAACTTAGCCCTACAGATCCAACAGGAAACCCTGCCCTTTCCCATATCTCAAGAAGGTTTTGTATATTTAGGAATACACATCACCCGCTTTTTCACATCCCTGTTTGCAGCTAACTACATGCCTCAAGTTAGCCAAATGAAGGCTGACTTTGAGAGATGGCGTAGTCTGCCACTCACTATGGCTGGGAGAGTGCAGTCAGTGAAGATGACTGTACTTCCCAGATTTCTTTACTTGTTCCAATGTTTGCCGGTTTTCCTACCCAAGTCATTTTTTAACTCAGTTAACCAATCTATAACCTCCTTTATATGGGGTAACAAGGTTCCAAGGGTCAATAAGTGCACTCTCCAAAGAGGTCGTGAAGTAGGTGGACTGGGCCTTCCTAGCTTTATTAATTATTACTGGGCATCCAATATCCAAAAGATATTATTCTGGCTCCACCGACCAGATACAGACTGGTGTCTGCTTGAATCACAATCCTGTTACTCCTCGTCTCTCCCAGCTTTAGTATATTCCTCCCTGCCATTGAAACCCTCTAGATTTACATCCAACCCTGTCATACTATCAACCATCAAAATTTTAAACCAATTTCGTTGCCATTATAAGCTTACATCCGGGTCCCATTCACAGTAACCATTTATTCCCCCCCTCTACACTTGACTCAACCTTTCGACAGTGGGGTTTGAATGGTCTTATGTCCATTAAGGATTTATACACTAACAACATATTTGATAGTTTCGACTACCTACACAAAAAACATGGCCTCCCACATAATCATTTCTTTAAATATTTTCAGGTTCGCCACTTTGTCATGAAAAAATGTCCTTCTTTTCCTGATCTCCCTCCTGTCACAGAGTTGGATAAACTCACTCTTACCTTTGCAAATAAAGGACTGATCTCTGCAGTATATTCTCAATTGATGTATTTAGGAGATCAAAACCTGAACAAAGTTAAAGCTAGGTGGGAGGATGACCTTGGTATGGATCTGTCTGAGGAATGCTGGACAGAAGCGCTGAAAAAAGTCCACTCCTCGTCATCATGTGCTAGATTGGGGCTCATACAATTTAAAGTTTTACACAGGGTTCATTTAAGCAAAGCCAGGCTTGCTAACATATATCCAGGGACGGACGCTGGCTGTGACAGGTGCTCGTTCTCTCCAGCCAATCTAGCTCATGCATTCTGGTCTTGCCCCAAACTTGTTAACTACTGGGCAGTGGTTTTTAAAACCATCAGTGAAGTCCTTGGGATGACAGTGAGACCTTGCCCGCTTGTAGCTGTATTTGGTGTAACAGATAAAACCTTGGGTTTAAATACAACCCAGTCTGATATCATTACATTTACATCACTTTTGGCCCGTAGGAGAATCTTGCTGGTCTGGAAATCTACCACTCCTCCATCTGCCGCTGCTTGGCTGGAAGACGTCATGTTTTTTTTAAGGTTAGAAAAGATTAAATTCACATTGAGGGGGTCTGTGAAAAAGTTTTATTTGAAATGGGAACCCTTTTTACCATACTTTGAGGGTCTAAAGGAACTACCTATTGACTGAGGGCACTTGACAGTAAGTGGGGATCCGCCTTTATTCTGTTTTGTTACTTTATTATTGTTAAAAAGTGCATTTGAATTTGTGATATATTTGGATTGTGAAAAAATAAGCTGCCAAGGGGTGTTTAGGGAGGGTGGGTTAGGGTTATTTTGTTTATATTATTATTATTATTATTTATAAAAAGCAAAATGGAGGAAAATGTAATGCCATACATCAGATGTACTGTGAATTTTTTTTTTCCCTCCAATAAAAAACTATTAATTTAAAAAAAAAAGAAGGTACTGCAGATGATAGACCATTGACTATGTTCCTGTTGTTTGGGGGTTTGTAACTAAAGTTTGTGAACGATATAACCATAGCATGAGAAGTATTGTGTTAGTGACAAGAATGCTTTGAATGGGTATACTCTGTGATTGATGTGTTAGACGTCATTGCTCCAACTATGTATAAACATGTGACTACGTTTCCAAAATACTATAAAAATATGCTGTATGTCTTTGTTCATTAGAGTGATGGCCCAGGAGGGTTAAGTATGTGTTGCATACTTGACTTTGTATCCCCTGCCACTCTCGCCGGCTAAATGATCAGTAACGCTTGTGTTGGTTGAACTAACTTATTGTGAGTTGACTGTTTTAAGAAATGGACCTTAACAGTTCTGAGCGCCCCCAACATGGGGAACATGTTTCCTGCATCTACCATGTCCAATCTCTCACTAATTTTATACGAATCTATAAGATACCCGCTCATCCTTCTGAATTCCAGTGAATACAAACCCAGTCAACCCATTCTTTCAACATCTGTCAGTCCCGCCATCATCATCATTTCCTGAGAAGGTTGGCATTTTCTTTCATTATTGATAACACAACATGAATTCTGAAGAATTCCGAAGAACACAGTCAGGTCAGGAAAAACTTGCTTTATTTGTTAGGCAAGGCACAAATGTGTCAAGACTTTCTTTTTAAAAAAACACTTTAAAATGCTTTTAAGTGTTTGGGCCAGTGGCAGCCAGCTGGTACTGTGAGCAGTCGGCTGTGTGCAGCTTGGCTCACTTTTGCATTTTCACTTGGGTACAGTATGAATGAGAAGATGCTGGTACTGTTGCTTGTCTGCTCCTCGACAGGGCCAAGGAGGGCTTATATTAGGAACACTTCTCCATCCGTTCCCCACCACGGATGGCTGACCTGCTGAATTCTACCGGCACTTTGGAGGGGAATGGCCAGGCGACGTGTCGGGTCTGGACCTTTCTATGGACTCATGGAGTCGGGGGGGGGGAGGAAGCTGGAAAAAAGAGTTGGGGTCGGGACAGACTCCAGGATTTCATTTGGATGAGGGGAGAGTCTCCTCAAATTGGAGAATTCTGTGTTAATGTCATTGGGCTGTAAGCTATGAGGTGCTGTTCCTCCATTTTGTGTGTCACCTCACTCTGGCAATGGAGGAGGCCCAGGACAGAAAGATCAGTGTGGGAGTGGGAAGGGGAGTTAAAATGGTTGGCAACCGGGAGATTCAACAGGCCTTGGCGGACTGGGCGCAAGTGAAGGTTAAATGCCCACCGGGTCTAGATACAAGGAACAGCGGATGCTGGTTTACAAAAAGAGACCCAATCTCCTGGAGTAACTTGCACCTCTGGAGAGCATGGACAGGCAACATTCTAGGTCAGGACCCTTCTTCAGACTGCTTGATGTGGGGGGTGGAGAAAGTGGGAAAGGAGAGGTGGGAGTGGTCGCCTTAGATTGCCTTCCCTCTACAGATGCCGCCTGACCCACTGAGTTCCTCCACCGCTTTAGAGGGAATGGACCGATGATGTTTTGAGTCAGGACCCTTCTTCAGACTGATTGGAGAGGGTGGGTGGAGGAAGCCGGAAAAGAGAGTTGGGGGCTGGACAAAGCCTGGCAAGTGATAGGTGGACACAAAATGCTGGAGTAACTCAGCGGGACGGGCAGCATCACTAGAGAGAAGGAATGGGTGAAGTTTCAGGCTGAGACCCTTCTTCTGAAGTGATAAGTGGATACAGGTGAGGGAGACACAAGAAACAGCAGATGCTGGAATCTTGCATAGAACACAATTTAATTAGATGCACAGAGTCTCTTGCCCTGAGTGGGGGAATCGAAGACCAGAGGACATGGGTTCAAGGTGAAGGGGAAAAGATTTAACAAGAATCTGAGGGGTAACTTTTCAACAGAGAGTGGTGGGTGTATGGAACAAGCTGCCGGTGGAGGTAGTTGAGGCTGGGACTGTCCCAACATTTAAGAAACAATTATAGACAGGCACATAGATGGGCCAAGTTTGGAGGGATATGGACCAAATGCAGGCAGGTGGGACTAGTGTAGCCGGGACATGTTGGTCGGCGTGGGCAAGTTGGGCCAAAGGCCTGTTTCCACACTGTATCACTCTATGATTCTAATACGTAATGCTGCAGTAACTCAGCGGGTCAGGCAGTATCTGTGGAGAACATGGATAGGTGACGTCTCACAGAGTGCTGGAGTAACTCAGCGGGTCAGACAGCATCTTTGGAGAACATGGATAGGTGAAACCCTTGGCATACTCAGCGCACACAAAGTGTCTCTCTCTGGTGTGTATCCGCTGGTCCTCCCGCAGCCCCCATGCTCTCTTGTCACAGTGGGAGCAGCTGCTCGCCGGCGTGGGCCTGCCAGTGCTTCTGCAACCCCCGCGAGCTGTCAAACGCCTCACCACAGTACGGGCAGTCGTAGGGCGGGCCACTGGTGTGCACATGCTGGTGAGACATGGCGTGGGAGGCCATGGCAAAGCGCTCTCCACACACCGGGCTGGGGACGGGACGGCCGCCGGCGTGCACCCGCTGGTGGGACAGCCGGTTGGAGGAACGGGTGAAGCCCTTGCCACACTGGGCACAGGTGTAGGGGCGCTCGCCGGTGTGGGTGCGCTGGTGCTTCAGCAGGTTGCCAGAGTGGGTGAAGCCCTTGCCGCACTGGGCGCAGGTGTTGGGGCGCTCGCCGGTGTGGGTGCGCTGGTGCTTCAGCAGGCCAATGGATTCAATGAAGCCCTTGCCGCACTGGGTGCAGGTGTAGGGCCGCTCACCGGTGTGGGTGCGCTGGTGCTGCAGCAGGCCGCTGGACTTGGTGAAGCCTTTGCCGCAGTCGCTGCAGGTGTAGGGCCGCTCTCCGGTGTGGGAGCGCTGGTGCTCCAGCAGGCTGCTGGATTGGGTGAAGCTCTTGCCGCATTGGGCGCAGGTGTAGGGCCGTTCCCCGGTGTGCACGCGCCTGTGCACCTTCAGGTGGTTGGGCGACTTGAAGCCTTTGCCGCAGTCGGGGCAGGTGAAGGGCCGCTCACTACTGTGCACCCGCCGGTGCACCCACAGCCCCGACAAAAAGGTAAAGCTATTGCCGCAGGTGGAGCAGCCATACGGTTTCTCGCCCGTGTGCATCCGCCGGTGTCTCTTCAGGACCATCGCCGTCTTGAATCTCTTGCCGCAGTCTGAGCAGTCGAAGGGGCGTTCTCCTGTGTGCACCCGCCGTGGGTCTCCAGCTCGCTCGGGCTCCGCCAGGCCTTGCCACACACGTCGCACTCATAACGCTTCTTCTTGTTGTGCCCCGTCATGTGGTCCTCCATCGAAGCTCAGCCCCTCGAAGCTCGGCCCGCACACCGAGCAGATGGGGGGCTCACCTGCACCCTGGCTGCCCTCAATGGCCGCTCACGTCCCCGTCTCTCCGTCCACAGCAACGGCTCCTAAACCCTGCAGGAGGGGAACACAGAGGGTCAACAAGCTGGCAAACAGGACATTACTAGTACATATTGAGTGTGTTTATGGCGGAGGAAACCGTTATATAATTCTGGGCGGCAAACTGGCGCAGCGGTACAGTTGCTGCCTCACCGCCAAGACGTTCAGGGTTGTAGATTAATCGGGCTCCACAAATTTGCTAAATTGTCCCTAATGTGCGTGGGATAGTGCTAGTGTACGGGGTGATCGCTGGTCGGCGCGGACTCCGTGGGCCGAAAGACCTGTTGTTTCCGCGCTGCATCTCTAAACTAAACTAAACCAAGGAAGGATGTCGACCCAAAATGCCACCCATTCCTTCTCTCCACAGATGCTGCCTGACCCGCTGAGTTACTCCAGCACTTTGTGTCTATCTTCTCCACAGATGCTGCCTGACCCGCTGAGTTACTCCAGCACTTTGTCATGGAGTCATGGTGTTATACAGCGTTGGAAAGAGGCTCTTCGGCCCAACTCGTACCCGCACTCCTAGATCCCTCGGCTCCACACATTCTGCAAGGCTGAGTTGTACAGAGTCCTAGTGAGACCACACCTGGAGTATTGTGTGCAGTTTTGGTCCCCTAATTTGAGGAAGGACATTCTTGCTATTGAGGGAGAGCAGCGTAGGTTGACAAGGTTAATTCCCGGAATGGCGGGACTGTCATATGCTGAGAGAATGGAGCGGCTGGGCTTGTACGCTGGAGTTTAGAAGGATGAGAGGATATCTTATTGAAACATATAAGATTGTTAAGGGATTGGACATGCTAGAGGCAGGAAACATGTTCCCGATGTTGGGGGAGTCCAGAACCAGGGGCCACACACACAGTTTAAGAATAAGGGGTAAGCCATTTAGTACGGAGACGAGGAAACACTTTTTCTCACGGAGAGTTGTGAGTCTGTGGAATTCTCTGCCTCAGAGGGCGGTGGAGGCCGGTTCTCTGGATACATTCAAGAGAGAGCTAGATAGGGCTCTTAAAGATAGAGGATATGGGGAGAAGGCAGGAACTGGGTACTGATTCGGGATGATCAGCCATGATCACATTGAATGGGGGTGCTGGCTCAAAGGGCCGAATGGCCTCTACTCCTGCACCTATTGTCTATTGCCCCAGCGCTCCGTCATTCAGTGAAGATCCTGCCCTGGTTTGACTTCCTAAACTGCAACACCCTCCCCACCCTCTCTCTATCCCATTCTCTCTCTCCATCTCTCCTCCATGTGGCTCCCTGCCCCTTACCCCTGCCGCCTCTTGCTCCATACCACCTTTGCTCCCTCCCCCCCTCCTCCCCACCAGGCTCCCTACCCCCTTCCTTGGCTCACTTGACCCCTCTCTTCCCCCCCCCCCATTCATCCCCCCAGGCACCAAACCCACTCCCCCTTGAATCCCTCCCCCCTCCCTTTGCTCCCTGCTTCCCCCCGCTAATCACTTCACCCCTTTTTCCAACCAACAGCCTCTCACCCCCTTCCTCCCTCCCCCGGACTGTCTCCTCTCTCACTCTCTGACACTCTCCATTTATTCCTGCCCCTCTCGGCCCCCCACCGCTCAGATATCTCTCTCTCCCCCTCCCCTCCGAACTCTCTCTCCTCAACTCCCCCTCTCTGTCTCTCCCTCTCCCTTCTCTCTTCAGCCCTCTATCTCTCTCACTCTGCCCCTCTCTCTCCCTCCCCACTCTCTATCTCTCTCTCTGTCTCTCTCTCCCTCTCCCCCCTTTCGTTCTCTCTCTCCGCACTCACTCTCTCCCCACTCCCTCTCTCTCTCACCACCCTCTTTCCCTCTCTCTATCCCCTTCTCTCTCTCCATCTCTCCCTCCCCGCCCTCTCTCTCTCTCTCTCTCTCTCCCCCCTTCTATCTCTTCATCTCTCCCTCCCCACCCTTTCCCTCTCTCTCTATCTCTTTCTCTCTCCCCATCTCTCCCTCCCCAACCTCTCCCCCTCTCTATCTCCTCTCTCTCCATCTCTCCCTCCCACCCTCTCTCCCTCCCCACCCTCTATCCCCTTCTCTCTCTCCATCTCTCCCTCCCCACCCCTCTCTCTCCATCTCTCCACATTATACTGCATCTGCCAAACATTTGCCCACTCACCCAGCCTATCCAACTCACCTTGCAGTCTCCTAGCATCCTCCTCACAGCTAACACTGCCCCCCAGCTTAGTGTCATCCGCAAACTTGGAGATATTGCCTTCAATTCCCTCATCCAGATCATTAATATATATTGTAAATATATTGGGGATAGAGAGTGAGAGAGGGTGGGGAGGGAGAGATGGAGAGAGAGAAGGGGATAGAGAGAGGGGGAAAGGGTGGGGAGGGAGAGATGGAGAGAGAAGGGTAGAGAGATAGGGTGGAGAGGGAGAGGTGGAAAGAGAGAAGGGGATAGAGAGAGAGGTGGTGGGGAGGGATAGATGGAGAGAGAGTTTGGGTGATGAGAGCTAGGGGGTTTGAGGACAGGGGAGCAGCGAGAGTGTGTTCGGATCACGCACTCGAGAGAAGGGATCGCTCGCGCGTTTGGTGTTGCGGACTCGAGAGCTGCGGGTTATCGTGCAGCGCGCGGATCATGGTGGGATGGAGAGCTCGAGCGAGATAAAGGGATAGAACCATAGAAACATAGACCTTATGTGCAGGAGTAGGCCATTCGGCCCTTCGAGCCTGCGCCGCCATTCAATATGATCATGGCTGATCATCCAACTCAGTATCCCGTACCTGCCTTCTCTCCATACCCTCTGATCCCCTTAGCCACAAGGGCCACATCTAACTCCCTCTTAAATATAGCCAATGAACTGGCTTCGACTACCCTCTGTGGCAGAGAGTTCCAGAGATTCACCACTCTCTGTGTGAAAAAAGTTCTTCTCATCTCGGTTTTAAAAGATTTCCCCCTTATCCTTAAGCTGTGACCCCTTGTCCTGGACTTCCCCAACATCGGGAGCAATCTTCCTGCATCTAGCCTGTCCAACTATAAGAATTTTATAAGTTTCTATAAGATCCCCTCTCAATCTCCTAAATTCTAGAGAGTATAAACCAAGTCTATCCAGTCTTTCTTCATAAGACAGTCCTGACATCCCAGGAATCAGTCTGGTGAACCTTCTCTGTACTCCCTCTATGGCAATAATGTCCTTCCTCAGATTTGGAGACCAAAACTGTACACAATACTCCAGGTGTGGTCTCACCAAGACCCTGTACAACTGTAGTAGAACCTCCCTGCTCCTATACTCAAATCCTTTTGCTATGAAAGCTAACATACCATTCGCTTTCTTCACTGCCTGCTGCACCTGCATGCCTACTTTCAATGACTGGTGTACCATGACACCCAGGTCTCGCTGCATCTCCCCTTTTCCTAGTTGGCCACCATTTAGATAATAGTCTGATTTCCTGTTTTTGCCACCAAAATGGATAACCTCACATTTATCCACATTATACTGCATCTGCCAAACATTTGCCCACTCACCCAGCCTATCCAAGTCACCTTGCAGTCTCCTAGCATCCTCCTCACAGCTAACACTGCCCCCCAGCTTAGTGTCATCCGCAAACTTGGAGATATTGCCTTCAATTCCCTCATCCAGATCATTAATATATATTGTAAATAGCTGGGGTCCCAGCATTGAGCCTTGCGGTACCCCACTAGTCACTGCCTGCCATTGTGAAAAGGACCCGTTTACTCCTACTCTTTGCTACTGATAGAGAGAGAGATGGAGAGAGAAGGGAATGGAGAGAGAGGGAGAGAGAGTGGGGAGGGAGAGATGGAGAGAGAGAAGTGGTTAGAGAGAGAGTGGGCGGCGAGGGAGAGATTGATTGATTGATTGATAGAATTTATTGCCACACAACCAGGGTCGGTGGTATTTTGGGTTGTCAGCAGCGGTACAATAATAAAGAACACACAAACACAATAAAAATATAACACAAACATCCACCACAGCATTCATCACTGTGGTGGAAGGCACAGAACTTGGCCAGACCTCCTCCATTTCCCCCCGTGGTCGGGACCTCCACCCTCCGCAGCCGTTGCTGCGGGCGTCCAGATGGTAAGGGACAAAGTCAAAGGTAAGTCCAGGATCGGCTCCTCCCCACCGGAGACCGCGGCTTCAGGCTGGTGTAGGCCGCAGGCGGGCGGTCGAAGATTTAAGGTTCCCGCCGCGCCGCAGCCCGAAGCACCGCAGACCGCAGGGCCGGTGGTCGAAGCTCTCCTCCAGGGGTGATGGTAAGTTCAGGCCGGACCCACGGTAGAAGTTGGCCGCGCTGTTGAGTTTGAGGAAGGCAGGTACAGGATACTGAGTTGGATGATCAGCCATGATCATATTGAATGGCGGTGCATGCTCGAAGGGCCGAATGGCCTACTCCTGCACCTATGTTTCTATCACATTGAATGGGGGTGCTGGCTCAAAGGGCCGAATGGCCTCTACTCCTGCACCTATTGTCTATTCCCCCAGCGCCCCGCCATTCACAGTGAAGATCCTGCCCTGGTTTGACTTCCTAAACTGCAACACCCTCCCTACCCCCAAACAATGTGACCTCCTCCCTGTGGCTCCCTGCCCCTTACCCCTGCCGCCTCCTGCTCCTTACCCCCCTTTGCTCCCTCCCCCCCCCCCCCACAGGCTCCTTTCCCCCTTCCTAGACTCACTTGACCCCTCTCTCTCCCCCCCCAGTTCCCTGCCCCCTATTCATCCCCCTCGGCACCAAACCCACTCCCCCTTGAATCCCTCCCCCCTCCCTTTGCTCCCTGCTTCCCCCCGCTACTCACTTCACCCCTTTTTCACCCAGCCTCTCACCCCATCCCTCCCCCGGACTATCCTCTCTCTCTCTCTCTCTCTCTCTCTGACCCTCTCCCCTTATTCCTGCCCCTCTCAGCCCCCCACCGCTCAGATATCTCTCTCTCCCTTCCGAACTTTCTCTCCTCAACTCCTCCCCTCTGTCTCCCCTCTCCCTTCTCTCGCCACCCCTCTATCTCTCTCCCTCTCTCTACTCAATCCCTCTCCCTCCCTCCCCACACACTCTCTCTCCACCCCTCCTATCTCCCTCCCCACACTCTATCTCTCTCTCCCCCTCTCTCTCCCTCTCCCTTTCTCTCCGCACACCACTCTCTCCCCGCTCCCCCCTTCTCCCTCTATCCCCTTATCTCTCTCCATCTCTCCCTCCCCACCCTCTTTCCCTCTCTATCCCCTTCTCTCTCTCCATCTCTCCCTCCCCGCCCTCTCTCTCTCTCCATCCCCACCCTCTTTCTCTCTCGCTCTAACCCCTTCTCTCTCTCCACCTCTCCCTCCCCACCCTCTCCCCCTCGCTCTATCCCTTCATCTCTCCATCTCTCCCTCTCTATCCCCTTCTCTCTCTCCATCTCTCCCTCCCCTTCTCTCTCTCTCCCCATCTCTCTCTCCATCTCTCCCTCCTCACCCCCCTTCTCTCTCTCTCTCGTCTCCCTACTCGCAATCTCCCTCCCTCTCTCTCTTCCCCTCTCTCTATCCCCTTCTCTCTCCATCTCTCCCTCACCACCCTCATTCCCTCCCTCTCTCCCCCCTTTCCCTCTCTATCCCCTTCTCACTCCCCATCTCTCCCTCCCCACCCTCTCTCTCCATCTCTCCCTCCCCGCCCTCTCCCTCTCTCTTTCTCTCTCCATCTCTCCCTCCCCGCCCTCTTTCCCTCTCTCTCTCTCCCTTTCTCTCTCCATCTCTCCCTCCCCGCCCTCTTTCCCTCTCTCTCTATCCCCTTCTCTCTCCATCTCTCCCTCCCCACCCACTCTCTCTATCCCCTTCTCTCTCTCCATCTCTCCCTCCCCACCCTCTCTCTCTCTATCCCCTTCTCTCTCTCCATATCTCCCTCCCCACCCTCTCCCCCCTCTTTCTCTCACCCCCTCTTTCCCTCTCTCTATACCTTCTCGCTCCCCATCTCTCCCCCCCACCCCCTCTCTCTCTCTCCCTCTCCACCCTCTCTCTCTCCCTCCCCACCCTCTCACTCCCCCTCTAACCCCTTCTCTCTCTCTCCTTCTCTCCCTCCCCACCCGCTCTCTCTCTCTATCCCCTTCTCCACCCATCTATCTCTCTCACTCTGCCCCTCTCTCCCTCCCCACCCTCTCTCCCTCCCACCCTCTTTCCCTCTCTCTACATCTCTCCCTGCCACCCCTTTCTTTTTCTCCCCCCCTCTCTTTCTCTCTCCCCTCACTCCCTCCCTCTCTCACCCCCTCACTTTCTCTCACCCCCTCTTTCCCCTTCTCTCTCTCCATCTCTCCCTCCCCACCCTCTATCTCTCTCTATCCCTTTCTCTCTCTCTCTCTATCCCCTTCTCTCTCTCCATCTCTCCCTCCCCACCCTCTCTCTCTCTCTCCCTCCATCTCTCTCTCTTTCTCACTCCCTCTCTCTCACCGTCCAGTGCGGGTCGACTCCATCTTCGGTCGGCATTCCCGTCATTTGGATTGTTGGATTGATAGATAATTCCTGTATCTGCCCGCCTGTGACTGTGATGTCCCTGTAGATGTCAACTCTCTGTGCTCAGCCCCTTCCCTATTCCCACTTCCATGTGAACATAATTTCTTGCATCAGGTGTACACCCACTGTCTGGGCATCATATGTATGTCACAGAAGGCTCACTAACCTTTTTGTTCCTTTGATGTAGAGGCCACTGAATCACCTCCACAGTCACCACCTTCAGCCATGATGAAGACAGGCGTTCACAAACTCTGTAGCTCTGGAATAAACAATATTAACAGAACAATCAGGTGACAATTGAATGTGTAAAGCATTCTTGCCATCCTAATCTGATGGCCGATTAGGAAAAGGGGAGATACAACGAGACCTGGGTGTCATGGTACACCAGTTATTGAAAGTAGGAATGCAGGTGCAGCAGGCAGTGAAGAAAGCGAATGGTATGTTAGCATTCATAGCAAAAGGATTTGAGTATAGGAGCAGGGAGGTTCTACTGCAGTTGTATAGGGTATTGGTGAGACCACACCTGGAGTATTGTGTACAGTTTTGGTCTCCAAATCTGAGGAAAGACATTCTTGCCATAGAGGGAGTACAGAGAAGGTTCACCAGGCTGATTACTGGGATGTCAGGACTTTCATGTGAAGAAAGACTGGATAGACTCGGCTTGTACTCGCTAGATTTTAGAAGATTGAGGGGGGATCTTATAGAAACGTACAAAATTCTTAAGGGGTTGGACAGGATAGATGCAGGAAGATTGTTCCCGATGTTGGGAAGTCCAGAACAAGGGGCCACACACAGTTTAAGGATAACCCTGTACAACTGACTAAAGGAAAGCCATTTATTTTACATATAAATGTGCTTCTTAGGATGCCTTTAATCCACATTTTAAGTTGCGAAACGGTGATTTAGGCCCCATATGAACCGGCAGTGTTTTTTCTGCTGATATGGGGTTTAAATTCACCGCAACGTTCCAAACGATCGCGTTCCTCAAAATCCAACTCGCAAGATGATTTAAATGGCCATTAATTTACGGGAATTAAACACTAAATTCCTTTCATCTGGCCTATAAATCCATGACAATGAGATTTAAAAATCATGTTATATTGTGAATTCTTGTGTGAATGTTATTTGGACACTTAGGCTATTTAAAAATGTTAACCTTTGGTATATCCCTTTTGCGCGGTTTTTATTATAGAGCTTTGTTTTTTTTGGTGTTTTTTTTCTCTTTTCCTGCTTTCTTTTCTAGGGTCTATTTCTTAATTCTTTTCTCTAACCAATGGGTCTCTGTTTTTTTCTATCATTGAACACTCTTATACACGAACACAACTTTCTTTCTCTCACTTTCTCTACTTTCGGTGCAGGCTCGAAGGGCCGAATGGCCTACTCCTGCACCTAATTTCTATGTTTCTTTATCTATATCTTTCCTTAAAGCTTAAAAAATGAAGGGGTACAATAAAGGTAATAAGATATATCTGGCTTGTACTATTGTCATTTACTGTGCTTCTAATAAATAAAAATATATTTTTTTAAATGTTAAGCTTTTCTTAAGAAATGGATAGATGTTTAGATCTAGTAATTGAATTTTGTAATTAGCTACAATTGGATAACTAACTAATTATATGCTTTAATTTCAGGTCATCCAAGTAAGATTGTTTCATATTTTAGGTATGTTGCAAAAATTACCTTCAGCGGCGCTGCAGTTCTGTCACTGCCCGTGTGCGCGACTTTGGCACCTTTTTAGAGGGGGGCGGGTTTAAAATGCTGTTTCCTCCAGGCTGTTTAAATCGATGTTCATCAGCCTGTTTAATTGCTCAAGAAAAATCGCTCCGACTGCCGTTCTCTGCACTTATTTTTAAACTAAGTTGGATAATTTAAGTGTTATAGTAAATTAAAAATCATCTTCTAAAGCCGTGAACACCGACAACGGGACGGATCTCGCGTAGGGGACAAGGCAAGGTAGGCTGTTTATTTTTACATTAAAAAGTGCTGGAGTAACTCAGCGGGTCAGGCAGCATCTGTGGAGAACATGGAAAGGTGACGTTTCACACAGTGCTGGTGTAATTCGGGTCAGGCAGCATCTGTGGCCAATGTGGATAGATGATGTTTCAGGTCTAAAGAAGGGTCATGACCGAAAAAAACAGCCCCTATCCATGTTCTCCATAGACAGACAGAAAATGCTGGAGTAACTCAGCGGGACAGGCAGCATCTCTGGAGTGAAGGAACCTTCTTCAGACTGAGAGTCACAGGAGAGTGAGACACAGAGATAAGGAAGTGTAAGGTGTTACTCCAGCACTCTGTATTAGATGAATAGTGTCAGGTTAGGAAAATGGGAAGTACAACGAGATCTGTATGTCTTGGTACACCAGTCACTGAAAGTAAGCATGCAGGTACAGCAGGCAGTGAAGAAAGCTAATGGCATGTTGGCCTTCATAGAGAGAGGAGTAGAGTTTCGGAGCAAGGAGGACCTACTGCAGTTGTACAGGGCCCTGGTGACACCACACCTGGAGAATTGTGTGCAGTTTTGGTCTCCAAATTTGACGAAGGATATTCTTGCTCTTGATATTCCCAGCGTAGGTTCACCAGGTTAATTCCTGAGATGCTGGCGGGACTGACATATGTTGAAAGAATGGGTCGACTGGGTTTGTATTCACTGGAATTCAGAAGGATGAGTGGGTATCTTATCAAATCGTATAAAATTAGTGAGGCATTGGACAGGGTAGATGCAGGAAACATGTTCCCCATGTTGGGGGAGTCCAGAACTGTTAAGGTACATTTCTTAAAACAGACAACTCACAATAAGTTAGATCAACCAACACAAGCTTTACTGATCATTTAGCCGGCGAGCGTGGCAGGGGATACAAAGTCAAGTATGCAACACACACTTAACCCTCCTGGGCCATCACTTTAATGAGCAAAGGCATACAGCATCTTTTGTTAGTATTTTGGAAACATAGTCACATGTTTAGACATAGTTGGAGCAATGACGTCTAACACATCAATCACAGAGTATACCCATTCAAAGCATTCTTGTCACTAACACAATACTTCTCATGCTATGATTATATCGATCACAAACTTTAGTTACAAACCCCCAAACAACAGGAACTTAGTCAAAGGGACGGATCTCACGTAGGGGACAAGGCAAGGTAGGCTGTTTATTTTTACATAAAAAAGTGCTGGAGTAACTCAGCGGGTCAGGCAGCATCTGTGGAGAACATGGATAGGTGACATTTCGGGTCGGGACCCTTCTTCAGACTGACACTATCTTGACAGATGAGGGGATGATCGGCAGATGAGTGAAGTGACAGAGGCGAGGGAAAATAAGGAGATAAAAGGATGTGAGATAAGGAGAGAGGAATGTATATGTGCAGCTTTAAGGGACATTGTTCAGGTAACATTTGGAGTATTGCATACAGTTCTGGTCACTCCATTACAGGACTGATGTGGAGGCTTTGGGGAAGGTGCAGAGATGGTTAACCAGAATGGTTTAAAAACAAGGAACTGCAGATGCTGGTTTACAAAAAAGGACACTAAATGCTGGAGTAACTCAGCGGGTCAGGCAGCATCTCTGGACAGAAGGAATGGGTGACATTGCGGGTCGGGACTAAGGAGGGTCTCGACCAGAAATGTTACCCATTCCTTCCAGTATTTTGTGTTTACCTAAACAGCGCCTATCTATCCACGTGGCGGTGTGTCGGCAAGCTGGAGGAGTGGGCAAAGGCTTTGCCACAGAGCGGGCAGGTGAAGGGGCGCTGGCCGTTGTGGACTCGCCAGTGCTCCAGCAGGTGGTCAAGGCGGGTGAAGCCCTTACCACAGGACGGGCAGGGGAAGGGACGCTCACCGCTGTGGGTACGCAAGTGCTGCCACAGGCTGGACATGCGGGTGAAACCCTTGCCACACTCAGCGCACACAAAGGGTCTCTCTCCGGTGTGTATCCGCTGGTGCTCCCTCTGCGCTCATGCTCTTTTGTCACAGTGGGAGCAGCTGCTCGCCGACGTGGGCCGGCCGGTGATGCCGCAACCCCCGCGAGCTGTCAAACGACTCACCACAGTACGGGCAGTCGTAGGGTGGGCCACTGGTGAGCACATGCTGGTGAGACAGGGCGTGGGAGGTAATGGCAGAGTGCTCTCCACACACCGTGCTGGGGACAGGACGGTCGCCGGCGTGAACCCGCTGGTGGGACAGCAGCCGGGTCAAGTGGGTGAAGCCCTTGCCACACTGGGCGCAGGTGTAGGGGCGCTCCCCGTTGTGGGTGTGCTGGTGCTTCAGCATGTTGGAGGAGCTGGTGAAGGTCTTGCCGCACAGGGTGCATGTGTAGGGGCGCTCGCCAGTGTGGGTGTGCTGGTGATTCAGCAGGACGTCGGAGCGGGTGAAGCACTTGCCGCACTGGGCGCAGGTGTAAGGGCGCTCGCCAGTGTGGGTGCGCTGGTGCTTCAGCAGGCTGCTGGAGTGGGAGAAGCCCTTGCCGCATTGGGCGCAGGTGAAGGGGCGCTCGCCGGTGTGGGTGCGCTGGTGATTCAGCAGGATGTCGGAGCGGGTGAAGCACTTGCCGCACTGGGCGCAGATGTAGGGGCGCTCGCCGGTGTGGGTGCGCTGGTGCTTCAGCAGGCTGCTGGACTGGGTGAAGTACTTGCCGCACTGGGCACAGGTGTAGGGGCGCTCGCCGGTGTGGGTGCGCTGGTGAAGCAGCAGGTAGCTGGACTGGGTGAAGCCTTTTCCGCAGTCGCTGCAGGTGTAGGGCCACTCCCTGGTGTGCAATCGCCTGTGCACCTTTAGTTCCGTGGACGACTTGAAGCTCTTGCCGCAGTCGGGGCAGGTGAAGGGCCGCTCACTGCTGTGCACCCGCCGGTGAACCCGCAGCCCCGACAACTGGATAAAGCTCTTGCCGCAGGTGGAGCAGTCATAGGGCTTCTCGCCCGTGTGCACCCGCCGGTGGATCTGCAGCTTGCTTGGGCTCCGGCAGGCCTTGCCACATACGTCGCACTCATAACTCTTCTCCCTGGCTGCCCTCAATGGCCGCTCACGTCCCCGTCTCTCCATCCACAGCAACGGCTCCTAAACCCTGCAGGAAGGGAACACAGATGGTCAACAAGCTGGCAAACAGGACATTACTAGCACATATTAAGTGTGTTTATGGTGGAGGAAACCGTTATATAATTCTGCGCGGCACACTGGCGGTACAGTTGCTGCCTCACCACCAGAGACCGGGGTCGATCCTGACTACGGGAGCTGTCTGTGCGGAGTTTGTAGTTTCTCCCTTTGACCTGCGTGAGTTTTTACTCCGGGTGTTCCGGCTTCCTCCAACATTTCAAAGACGTTCAGGGTTGTAGATGAACCGGCCTCAGCAAAATTGCTGAATTTTCTCTAATGTGCGTGGGATAGTGCTAGTGTACGGGGTGATCGCTGGTCGGCACGGACTCCGTGGGCCGAAAGACCTGTTGTTTCCGCGCTGCATCTCTAAACTAAACTAAACCAAAGAAGGATGTCGACCCAAAATGCCACCCATTCCTTCTCTCCACAGATGCTGCCTGACCCGCTGAGTTACTCCAGCAATTTGTGTCTATCTTCTCTACAGATGCTGCCTGACCCGCTGAGTTACTCCAGCACTTTGTCATAAAGTGATACAGCATTGGAAAGAGGCCCTTCGGCCCAACTCGTACCCGCACTCCTAGATCCCTCGGCTCTACACATTCTGCAAGGCTCAGCGTTGTACAGAGACCTAGTGAGACCACACCTGGAGTATTGTGTGCAGTTTTGGTCCCCTAATTTGAGGAAGGACATTCTTGCTATTGAGGGAGAGCAGCGTAGGTTTACAAGGTTAATTCCCGGAATGGCGGGACGGTCATATGCTGAGAGAATGGAGCGGCTGGTCTTGTACGCTGGAGTTTAGAAGGATGAGAGGATATTTTATTGAAACATATAAGATTGTTAAGGGATTGGACATGCTAGAGGCAGGAAACATGTTCCCGATGTTGGGGGAGTCCAGAACCAGGGGCCACACACACAGTTTAAGAATAAGGGGTAAGCCATTTAGTACGGAGACGAGGAAACACTTTTTCTCACGGAGAGTTGTGAGTCTGTGGAATTCTCTGCCTCAGAGGGCGGTGGAGGTCGGTTCTCTGGATACATTCAAGAGAGAGCTAGATGGGGCTCTTAAAGATAGAGGATATGGGGAGAAGGCAGGAACTGGGTACTGATTCGGGATGATCAGCCATGATCACATTGAATGGGGGTGCTGGCTCAAAGGGCCGAATGGCCTCTACTCCTGCACCTATTGTCTATTACCCCACCGCCCCGTCATTCAGTGAAGATCCTGCCCTGGTTTGACTTCCTAAACTGCAACACCCTCCCCACCCTCTCTCTATCCCATTCTCTCTCTCCATCTCTCCTCCATGTGGTTCCCTGCCCCTTACCCCTGCCGCCTCTTGCTCCATACCCCCTTTGCTCCCTCCCCCTCCTCCTCCTCACCAGGCTCCCTACCCCCTTCCTTGGCTCAGTTGACCCCTCTCTTCCCCCCCCCCCCCCATTCATCCCCCCAGGCACCAAACCCACTCCCCCTTGAATCCCTCCCCCCTCCCTTTGCTCCCTGCATCCCCGCGCTAATCACTTCACCCCTTTTTCCAACCCCCAGCCTCTCACCCCCTCCCTCCCTCCCCCGGACTGTCTCCTCTCTCTCTCTCTGACCCTCTCCATTTATTCCTGCCCCTCTCGGCCCCCCACCGCTCAGATATCTCTCTCCCCCTCCCCTCCGAACTCTCTCTCAACTCCCCCCCTCTGTCTCTCCCTCTCCCTTCTCTCTTCACCCCTCTATCTCTCTCACTCTGCCCCTCTCTCTCCCCCTCTCTCCCACCGCACTCTCTATCTCTCACTCTCTGTCTCTCTCTCTCCCTCTCCCCCCTTTCGTTCTCTCTCTCCCCACACTCACTCTCTCCCCACTCCCTCTCTCTCTCACCACCCTCTTTCCCTCTCTTTTTCCCCTTCTCTCTCTCCATCTCCCTCCCCGCCCTCTCTCTCTCTCTCTCTCTCTCTCTCTCTCTCTCTCTCTCTCTCTCTCTCTCTCTCTCTCTCTCTCTATCCCCTTCTATCTCTTCATCTCTCCCTCCCCACCCTTTCCCTCTCTCTCTATCTCTTTCTCTCTCCCCATCTCTCCCTCCCCAACCTCTCCCCCTCTCTCTACATCTCTCCTTCCCACCCTCTCTCCCTCTCTCCCTCCCCACCCTCTCTCCCTCTATCCCCTTCTCTCTCTCCATCTCTCCCTCCCCACCCCTCTCTCTCCATCTCTCCCTCCCCACCTCTCTCTCTATCCCCTTCTCTCTCCCCATCTCTCCCCCTATCCCCTTCTCTCTCTCCATCTCTCCCTCCCCACCCTCTTCCCCTCTCTATCCCCTTCTCTCTCTCCATCTCCCTCCCCACCCTCTCTCTCCCGTTCTCTCCCTCCCCACTCTCTTTCCCTCTCTCTCTACCCACCCCTCCCCCTCTCCATCTCTCCCTCCCCACCCTCTCTCTCTCTCTATCCCCTTCTCTCTCTCCATCTCTCCCTCCCCACCTTCTTTCCCTCGCTCTCTCTCTCCATCTCTCCCCCCCATCCTCTTTCCCTCTCGCTCTA
Organism: Amblyraja radiata; assembly: GCF_010909765.2. Lineage (NCBI taxonomy): Eukaryota > Metazoa > Chordata > Chondrichthyes > Rajiformes > Rajidae > Amblyraja > Amblyraja radiata. The sequence continues at coordinate 248,973 of NW_022630107.1, forward strand.
TCCCCTCTCTCGGGGAGAGAGAGTGCGGGGCAGCGGGGAGAGGGAGTGTGGGGCCCGGAGCAGCGGGAGAGGGAGAGGGAGAGGGGCATAGGAGGGGGGGGGGGGGGACATTGTGGTGAGAGGGCAGGCGAGGGAGTGCCGGGGGGAATAAGGCCTAGTGTGTGTGAAGTTGCGGGGAGGTTTACAATGTTTCTTATTTAATGTCACTTGTCTAGTCTGAAGTTCATTATTGGATCAGAAGAAATATAATTGTGTGTGTTATATGATTATATACATTTATATAATTTTCATGTATGTGTGTTTATAAACATTTTATTCTTTAACAAGAATTAACAGAATTATGAATCTAACCCTATATCACGCACAAAAAGTTCCGCAATGTCAATCACCCTGCGAGTCGGGTAGGTTCCGGTTACTACAAAATCAACTCAAACACTGCTTGTGAACCATTTAAAAAGAAATGATTTAAAAAACATTAAAAAAGACAATTACCAGAATCAAATGTTATTGTTGACAAGAAGTATGAACTGACAGATTTACGAATCTAACCCACACAAAATGTTGCCCCGCAACATTGATTACACTGCGAGTCGGGTCGGGTCAGGTAGGCTCAGGTTACTAAAATGGGCGTGGAAAAATGCCCATGATCCCCTCCATAGCGTACTACACGTCAGTCCATTGCATTTCGCAGGAGTAGCCTATCTTGCTCCGCTATAGGATCTTTGCCGGAAATGACGTGCCACCGCGGCCCAGCTCCGCTATAAGATCTTTGGCCCAAGATGGAGCCGACCCGCACTGGACGGTGAGAGAGGGAGTGAGAAAGGGAGAGAGGGAGTGAGAAAGGGAGAGAGGGAGAGAGAAGGGGATAGAGAGAGAGAGAGAGGGGGGTAGAGAGAGAGAGATAGGGGGGGGGAGAGAGGGAGAAAGGGGATGGGGAGAGAGAAACGGAGAGAGTGAGCGAGGGAGAACGAGTGAATGATAGGGGTAGAGAAAGAAGAGGGTGAGGAAAGAGGGAGAGAGACAGAGAGAGATTGAGTAGAGAGAGAGGGATAGAGAGGGGGAGAAAGAGAGAGAGAGAGATTGGGTAGAGAGATGGAGGGGGGGAGAGAGAGAGAGGGATGGAGAGAGAGAATGGGATAGAGAGAGAGAGATAGGGTGGAGAGAGAGAGATGGAGGGGAGAGAGAGAGGAAGGGAGATTGAGTAGAGGGGCAGAAAGAGAGACAGAGAGAGATTGAGTAGAGAGAGAGAGTTGGAGGGGGAGGGAGAGAGAGAAAGAGGGAGAGAGAGATGGAGGTGGTGGGAGAGAGAGAGGGAGAGATGGAGAGAAAGAGGGAGTGAGAGAGAGATGGGGAGAGAGAGGGAGGGAGAGAGAGAGAAGGGGATGGAGAGAGAGGGTGGAGAGGGAGGGAGAGAGAGATTTTAAAATGTTAATATTTTCTTAAGAAATAGATAGATGTTTAGATCTAGTAATTGAATTTTGTATTTAGCCACAATTGGGTAACTAACTAATTATATGCTTTAATTTCAGGTCATCCAAGTAAGATTGTTTAATATTTGTTTCAGAATGCTTCAATCTATAATAACTGAGAATTTCAATCAGTTCTCTTAATGTTTAAGAAAGTTATGGGCTTTTGACTGTCCTTGATCACAGCTTTTGTGTTAAGTCAATGGGAAAGGAATAGGGAACAAGATGCTATGAGAATGGCCATAGCTTTTTTAATATGAAAGTGAATTAGGCGTCAAATTAAACGTCTTTTTATGCTTTATCTGATGGGATAAATTGCAGACTTGATTCTCTCTCCGGTGTATATCAGCTGGTGCTTCCGCAGCCCCAATGCGCTCTTGAAACGCTCACCACAGTGGAAGCAGCCGCTCGCCGGTGTGGGCCAGCATGCTGGAGCAACTCAGCCCCTCCCCATCCATCCCCACCCCCACTCCACACCACTCGACCCCCATCCTCCCCACTTCCCCTCTCGTCAAGCACACATTAGTAATGTTTGTTTGCCAACTTGTTCCCCTACTGTAGGGTTTAGGAGCCTTTCCTGTGGACGGAGAGATGGGGACGTTGTGGATGGAGAGATTGAGCCCCCCCCCCCCCATCTGCTCGGTGTGTGGGCTGAGCTTCGAGGGGCTGAGCTTCGATGGAGGACCACATGACGGGGCACAACAAGGAGAAGCATTATGAGTGCGACGTGTGTGGTAAGGCCTTGTGGTACCCAAGCGAGCTGGGGACCCACCGGCGGATGCACACGGGCGAGAAGCCCTATGGCTGCTCCATCTGCGGCAAGAGCTTTGCAGTGTTGTCTGGGCTGCGGGTCCACCGGCGGGTGCACAGCAGTGAGCGGCCCTTCACCTGCACCGACTGCAGCAAAGGCTTCAAGTCGTCCAAGGACCTGAAGGTGCACAGGCGCGTGCACACCGGAGAGTGCCCCTACACCTGCGCCCAGTGCGGCAAGGGCTTCACCCGCTCTGACTGCCTGCTGATGCACCAGCGCACCCATACCCGCGTGCGCCCCTACAACTGTGCCCAGTGTGGCAAGGGCTTCACCCAGTCCAGCAAACTGCAGGTGCACCAGCGCACCCACACTGGCTAGCGCCCCTACACCTGCGCCCAGTGTGGCAAGGGCTTCACCCAGTCCAGCAACCTGCAGGTGCACCAGCGCACCCACACTGGCGAGCGCCCCTACACCTGTGCCCAGTGCGGCAAGTGCTTCACCTACTCCAGCAGCCTGCAGAAGCACCAGCGCACCCACACAGGCGAGCGCCCCTACACCTGTGCCGAGTGCGGCAAGGGCTTCACCCAATACGATAATCTGCAGGCGCACCAGCGCACCCACACCGGGGAGCGGCCCTACACATGCACCCAGTGTGGCAAGGGCTTCACCCGCTCCTCCAACCTGCTGATGCACAAGCACACCCACACCGGCGAGCGCCCCTACACCTGCGCCCCGTGCAGCAAGGGCTTCACCCACTCCAGCAACCTGCAGGTGCACCAGCGCACCCACAACGGCGAGCGCCCCTACACCTGCGCCCAGTGCGGCAAGAGCTTCACCCGTTCCTCCAACCTGCTGTCCCACCAGCGGGTGCACGCCAGCAACCGTCCCGTCCCCAGCCCGGTGTGTGGAGAGCACTTTGCCATGGCCTCCCACGCCGTCTCACCAGCATGTGCACACCAGTGGCCAGCCCTACGACTGTCCGTACTGTGGTGAGTCGTTTGACAGCTCGCGGGGGTTGCGGCAGCACCGGCGGGCCCACGCCGGCGAGCAACTGCTCCCACTGTGACAAGAGAGCTGGGAGTTGCGGGAGCACCAGCGGATACACACCGGAGAGAGACCCTTTGTGTGCGCTGAGTGTGACAAGGGTTTCACCCACATGTCCAGCCTGTGGCAGCACCGGCGTACCCACAGCGGTGAGCGTCCCTTCCCCTGCCCGTCCTGTGGTAAGGGCTTCACCCGCTTTGACCACCCCTGGAGCACCGGCGAGTCCACACCGGCCAGCACCCCACCTGCCAGCTCTGTGGCAAGGCCTTTGCCCGCTCCTCCAGCCTGCTGGCACACCGCCACGTGGATAGATAGGCGCTGTTTATGTAGACACAAAATGCTGGAAGGAATGGGTAACGTTTCTGGTCAAGACCCTCCTCGGTCTCGACCTGAAATGTCACCCAGTTCTTCTCTCCAGAGATGCTGCCTGACCCGCTGAGTTACTCCTGCTATTTGTGTCCTTTTTTGTAAACCAGCATCTGCAGTTTTTAAGCCATTCTGGTTAACCATCTCTGCACCTTCCCCAAAGCCTCCACATCAGTCCTGTAATGGAGTGACCAGAACTGTATGCAAGGCTACCTGACGAATGTCCCTTAAAGCTGAACATATACATTCCTCTCTCCTTATCTCACATCCTTTTATCTCCTTATTTTCCCTCGCCTCTGTCACTTAGTTCACTCGTCGGCCGATCATCCCCTCATCTGTCAACATAGTGTCAGCCTGAAGAAGGGTCCCGACTCAAAATGTCACCTATCCATGTTCCCCACAGATGCTGCCTGACCCGCTGAGTTAGTCCAGCACTCTGTGAAACGTCACCTATCCATGTTCCCCACATATGATCGATATAACCATAGCATGAGAAGTATTGTGTTAGTGACAAGAATGCTTTGAATGGGTATGTGATTGATGTGTTAGACGTCATTGCTCCAACTGTGTATAAACATGTGACTACGTTTCCAAAATAGTAACAAAAGATGCTGTATGCCTTTGTTCATTAGAGTGATGGCCCAGGAGGGTTAAGAGTGTTGCATACTTGACTTTGTATCCCCTACCACGCTCGCCGGCTAAATGATCAATAAAGCTTGTGTTGGCTGATCTAACTTATTGTGAGTTGTCTGTTTTAAGAAATGCACCTTAACAGATCTGGACTCCCCCAACATGGGGAACATATTTCCTGCATCTACCCTGTCCAATTCCTCACTAATTTTATATGATTCTATAAGATACCCGCTCATCCTTCTGAATTCCAGTGAATACAAACCCAGTCGGCGCATTCTTTCAACATATGTCTGTCCCGCCATTATCTCAGGAATTAACCTTGTGAACCTACGCTGGGCTCCCTCAATAGCAAGAATATCCTTCCTCAAATTTGGAGACCAAAATTGCACACATTTCTCCAGATGTGGTGTAACTAGGGCACTGTACAACTGCAGTAGGTCCTCCTTGCTCCTAAACTTAACTTCTCGCCCTATGAAGCCCAACATGCCATTGACTTTCTTCACTGCCTGCTGTACCTGCATGCTTACTTTCAGTGACTGATGTACCAGGACACACAGATCTCGTTGTACTTCCCATTTTCCTAACCTGACACTATTTGTATAATACAGAGTGCTGGAGTAACATCTTACACTTCCTTATCTCTGTGTCTCACTCTCTTGTGACTCTCAGTTTGAAGAGAGAGAAGCGAGTGCCACCAAACTTCTGAATTCTCTGGGGTGGAACCCTCTCCAAGACAGACGTGAAGCTCACCGTTTGACCTGATTTTACAAAATGTTAAATGGTCAGCTCGACATAGATTACAAGACCTACACCAAACCCAAACCAATTAGGAGCAGACGAGGGCATTCGATCCAATTTGTGATCCCAGCTACAAAGACAGATGTGTACAGCAATTCGTTCTTCCCCCGCACAATTAAAGCATGGAATAATCTCCACCCTGCTATAGTTACCCAACCAGATGCAACTTAATTTAAAGTAGCTCTTTCTTCCCAAGAACCCTTTCTGGCTTAAGTCTTCCCACCACCACCTCCAGTTTAAATTCCATTTGGAATATTTTGGAGGACCAAGAAACCAAGAAGAACCAAGAATCTATCCATTTCTTAAGAAAATATTTAACATTTTTAAATAGCCTAAGTGTCCAAATAACATTCACACAAGAATTCACAATATAGCATGATTTTCAAATCTCATTGTCGTGGATTTATGGGCCAAATGGAAGGAATATCGTGTTTAATTCCAGTAAATGAATGGCCATTTATTTGGTCACTAATGGCTCCTTTACCTCCAGTTGCCTTTATCTAAGCAGGTTCATTGCACGACACTGAACAACCAGACTTGCCTTCTCCCTGGTCAGCTCCTGTACAAGCTGCTCTGGGAATCCACGAGGGAGGGAGACAGACAGACACTCCACAAACTCCTCGTCCACTTGGCCTTGCTCTCCTGTCCCACCCTGCGCCTTCCGCCCCGCTCTTGACGTCACCGCTTGCTGCGGGGCAGCGACGTCATTTCCGGACCGTTGCCCCTCTCTCCGCCCGCGTTGCGTTGACTCTCTGTCTGCGGGGTAACGGGGCAGCGACGTCATTTCCGGGCCGGTGCCCTCTCTCCCCCCCCGGGCCCCACAACTGTATTACACTCGCTCCCGGGCCCTACAACTGTATTACACTCGCTCCCGGGCCCTAGAACTGTATTACACTCGCTCCCGGGCCCCACAACTGTATTACACTCGCTCGCCGCCTTCACCCGGGGCCCGAGCGCGTGTGTGCGGGGCCAGAGCGCGTGTGTGCGGGGCCAGAGCGCGTGTGTGCGGGGCCAGAGCGCGTGTGTGCGGGGCCAGGGCGCGTGTGTGCGGGGCCAGGGCGCGTGTGGGGGGGGCCAGAGCGCGCGTGTGTGTGTGTGTGGGGCCAGATCGTGTGTGTGCGGGGCCAGAGCGCGTGTGTGGGGGCAGGGCGCGTTTCGCGTGTGTGCGGGGCCAGAGCGCGTGTGTGCGGGGCCAGAGCGGCGTAGTGTGTGCGGGGCCAGTGCGCGGGTGGTGCGGGGCCAGGAGCGCGGGTGGTGCGGGGCCAGAGCGCGGGTGTGCGGGGCCGCTTGAAGTTTCCCGCCCTCCCGCCCGCGTTTCCAGAACGTTCTTCAGACAAAAGTTTAAAATGCTGCCTCAGAAAACGCTTCAAGGACACATCAAGTGACGTGTAAAATCTTGCCAGTTGCATTTGCTTTCTGGATAGAAAGATGTTGGAGCTGTTATCATGCTTCCTGATAAACCTTGCAGGTGGATTATTTGCTGCAAGATATATAACCACAGGCCTGTACATCTACGGCAGATGTATCAGGTCCGGTTCAATCACTTCCATCGAACGTGTCCAAAGACAGACAGGCAGCTCGATTTGTTACTAACACCTATGAGAGAGAAGCGAGTGTCACCAAACTTCTGAATTCTCTGGGGTGGAACCCTCTCCAACACACCCACACACGTGAAGCTCACCGTTTGACCTGTTTTTACAAAATGTTAAATGGTCAGCTCGACATAGATTACATAGAAATTAGGTGCAGGAGTAGGCCATTCGGCCCTTCGAGCCTGCACCGCCATTCAATATGATCATGGCTGATCATCCAACTCAGTATCCCGTACCTGCCTTCTCTCCATACCCTCTGATCCCCTTAGCCACAAGGTCCACATCTAACTCCCTCTTAAATATAGACAATGAACTGGCCTCGACTACCCTCTGTGGCAGAGAGTTCCAGAGATTCACCACTCTCTGTGTGAAAAAAGTTGTTCTCATCTCGGTTTTAAAGGATTCGCCCCTTATCCTTAAGCTGTGGCCCCTTGTCCTGGACTTCCCCAACATCGGGAGCAATCTTCCAGCATCTAGCCTGTCCAACCCCTTAAGAATTTTATATGTTTCTATAAGATCCCCTCTCAATCTCCTAAATTCTAGAGAGTATAAACCAAGTTTATCCAGTCTTTCTTCATAAGACAGTCCTGACATCCCAGGAATCAGTCTGGCGAACCTTCTCTGCACTCCCTCTATGGCAATAATGTCCTTCCTCAGATTTGGAGACCAAAACTGTACGCAATACTCCAGGTGTGGTCTCACTAAGACCCTGTACAACTGCAGTAGAACCTCCCTGCGCCTATACTCAAATCCTTTTGCTATGAAAGCTAACATACCATTCGCTTTCTTCACTGCCTGCTGCACCTACATGCCTACTTTCAATGACTGGTGTACCATGACACCCAGGTCTCGCTGCATCTCCCCTTTTCCTAGTCGGCCACCATTTAGATAATAGTCTGCTTTCCTGTTTTTGCCACCAAAATGGATAACCTCACATTTATCCACATTATACTGCATCTGCCAAACATTTGCCCACTCACCCAGCCTATCCAAGTCACCTTGCAGTCTCCTAGCATCCTCCTCACAGCTAACACTGCCCCCCAACTTAGTGTCATCCGCAAACTTGGAGATATTGCCTTCAATTCCCTCATCCAGATCATTAATATATATTGTAAATAGCAGGGGTCCCTGCACTGAGCCTTGCGGTACCCCACTAGTCACTGCCTGCCATTGTGAAAAGGACCCGTTTACTCCTACTCTTTGCTTCCTGTTTGCCAGCCAGTTCTCTATCCACATCAATACTGAACCCCCAATGCCGTGTGCTTTGTTTGTATACTAATCTCTTATGTGGGACCTTGTCGAAAGCCTTCTGTAAGTCCAGATACACCACATCCACTGGTTCTCCCCTATCCACGCTACTAGTTACATCCTCGAAAAATTCTATAAGATTCGTCAGACATGATTTACCTTTTGTAAGACCTACACCAAACCCAAACCAATTAGGAGCAGACGAGGTCATTCGATCCAATTTGTGATCCCAGCTACAAAGACAGATGTGTACAGCAATTCGTTCTTCCCCCGCACACACAATTAAAGCATGGAATAATCTCCACCCTGCTATAGTTACCCAACCAGATGCAACTAAATTTAAAGTAGCTCTTTCTTCCCAATAACCCTTTCTGGCTTAAGCCCTCCCTCCACCACCTCCAGTTTAAATTCCATTTGAAATATTTTGGAGGACCAAGAAACCAAGAAGAACCAAGAATAGAAACATAGAAAATAGGTGCAGGAGTAGGCCATTCGGCCCTTCGAGCCTGCACCGCCATTCGATATGATCGTGGCTGATCATCCAACACAGTATCCCATTCCTGCCTTCTCTCCATACCCCCTGATCCCTTTAACCACAAGGGCCACATCTAGCTCCCTCTTAAATATAGCCAATGAACTGTGGCCTCAACTACCTTCTGTGGCAGAGAATTCCACAGATTCACCACTCTCTGTGTAAAAAATGATTTTCTCATCTTGGTCCTAAAATAATTCCCTCTTATCCTTAAACTGGGACCTCTAGTTCTGAACTTCCCCAACATTGGGAATAATCTTCCTGCATCTAGCCTGTCCTACCCCTTAAGAATTTTGTAAGTTGCAATTAGATCCCCCCTCAATCTTCTAAATTCTGGCGTGTACAAGCCGAGTCTATCCAGTCTTTCTTGATATGAAAGTCCTGCCATCCCTGGAATCAGTCTGATGAACCTTCTCTGTACTCCCTCCTCAGATTAGGAGACCAAAACTGTACGCAATACTCCAGGTGTGGTCCACCAAGATCCTGTACAACTGCAGTAGATCCTCCCTGCTCTTATACTCAAACCCTTTTGCTATGAATCTATCCATTTCTTAAGAAAAGATTTAACATTTATAAATAGCCTAAGTGTCCAAATAACATTCACACAAGAATTCACAATATAGCATGACTTTTAAATCTCATTGTCGTGGATTTATGGGCCAAATGGAAGGAATTTAGTGTTTGATTCCTGTAAATGAATGGCCATTTATTTGGTCACTAATGGCTCCTTTACCTCCAGTTGCCTTTATCTAAGCAGGTTCACTGCACGACACTGAACAACCAGACTTGCCATCTCCCTGGTCAGCTCCTGTACAAGCTGCTCTGGGAATCCATGAGGGAGGGAGGGAGACAGACAGACACTCCACAAACTCCTCGTCCACTTGGCCTTGCTCTCCTGTCCCACCCTGCGCCTTCCGCCCCGCTCTTGACGTATCCGCTTACGGCGGGGCTGCGGGGCAGCGACGTTTTTCCGGGCCGGTGCAACCTCTCTCCTCCCCGGGCCCCACAACTGTATTACACTCGCTCCCTGACGGACAAACTGTCTTACACTCGCTCCCGGGCCCCACAACTGTCTTACACTCGCTCCCGGGCCCCACAACTGTATTACACTCGCTCCCGGGGTGGGCCGTCTGTCCGTCTCCATCCTTCTCCAATGAGCAACGACAGGAGGCGGGACAACCACCAACTCCTGCGCCCATTGGCCGAGACCGATGCCCGTCATCGTTTCCTCCTCCAATCACTAGCCTGTAGGAGGCGGGACAACCACCAACTCCTCCCCGACCCATTGGATGATTTAGCTGCCCATCACTATTCTAATCAGCCACGTCTAGAGGCGGGACAGTTATCAGCTCCCCCGCCCATTGGCCCTTCCATCCCTCAGTCTCCCGTCCTCCTCCAATGCGCGCGGTCGGGGCAACACTCAGACCCTACCCCCCTCCTCATTGGATGATCCGTCCGCCCCTCACCCGTCTCCATCCAACCAGCAACGACAGGGGGCGTGTCAACCTCCAACCCCCGCCTATTGGATGATAAGCGGGGGTTGCCCATCTGCCCATCACTCATTCCCGATCCAATCAGAACCTATGGGAGGCGGGATGTCCCTCTAACCCTCCGCCCATTGGCCGGGTCCGCCGTCGGTCGCCGCGTCCTCGTCCAATCAGCGCGGATGGGGGGCGGGACCAGGCGACAATTGATGCCCGGAGCCGCGGCCATCACCGACTCCCCCCCTCCCCCCCCCAACACAGCTGTGGACGCTCGCTCGGCCGTCCAGCTGTTG
>NW_022630107.1:259674-292174 GCF_010909765.2 Amblyraja radiata
CCTCCCCACCCTCTCTCTCTCTCTCTTTTACTCCCGCTCTCTATCTCTCTCTGCGGGGCAACGGGGCCGGCGACGTCATTACCGGGCTGATTCGGCCATGCGAGCCTGCACCGCCATTCAATATGATCATGGCTGATCATCCAACTCAGTATCCTGTACCTGCCATCTCTCCATATCCCCTGATCCCTTTCAACACAAGGGCCACATCTAACTCCCTCTTAAATATAGCCAATGAACTGTGGCCTCAACTACCTTCTGTGGCAGAGAATTCCACAGATTCACCACTCTCTGTGTGAAAAAATGTTTTTCTCATCTCGGTCCTAAAAGATTTCCCCCTTATCCTTAAACTGTGTGTGGCCCCTTGTTCTGGACTTCCCCAACATCGGGAACAATCTTCCTGCATCTAGCCTGTCCAAGCTCTTAAGAATTGTGTAAATTTCTATAAGGTCCCACCTCAATCTTCTAAATTCTAGCGAGTACAAACCGAGTCTATCCAGTCTTTCTTCATATGAAAGTCCTGACATCCCAGGAAGTCTGGTGAACCATCTCTGTACTCTTATATGCTTTAATTTCAGGTCATCCAAGTAAGATTGACATATTTGTTTCAGAATGCTTCAATCTATAATAACTGAAAATGTCATTCAGTTCTCTTAATGTTTCAGAAAGTTATGGGCTTTTGACTGTCCTCAATCACAGCTTTTATGTTAAGTCAATGGAAAAGCAACAGGGAACAAGATGCTATGAAAATGGCCATAACTTTTTTAATAGGGGGGGTTGCACGTAAGGTCACTGGGTCTTAGGGCTTGACGCATGGAGCTGCTCAATCCATCTGGAGGACATCCGTAACTTCCGGTATATGTTATGAATGCAAGAAACGTGTACTTTCCTACCTGTTAAAAAACGTCAAAATGGTGAATTTTTGCACTGAAAAAATTGTAGAGGTCGGGGTAAGTGTGAGAGACATGTACCCTTTGGTATCTAAAAATTCTCAGAAGTGATAAATCTGGCTGTAAATTTTTCTTCAGATGGGTTTTCATTTTGTATGTAAAAACCCACTTGGGAACCATGGGCGATTTAAGAAAATTACAGCCAGATTTATCACTTCTGAAACTTTTTAGATGCCAAAGGAATCCAGAAAAAACACAAATAATTCCTTTGTTGATGAAATGCAGTGTGCAAACGGCCAGTGTTCGCCAAGCACTCTATCTGTTGTTGTCCCTTTCTCACTCCAGGCTCTCTTTTCTATTCACCGTCATTTCTCCTCACTTTTGGAATTCTGAAGTTGGCTAAATGTCTCTCACGCTTATCCCGATTTCCATAATTATTTACGACGCAAAAATGGACAATTCCAGCGGTGGGGTTTTAACGGGCCCGCTACGCTGGAAACAATGGTAAGTGCCTACCTGCAGTTCATCGCGTGTAATCCATTTGGAGTAGCGTAGCAACAGTACGGGTCATGGGTCGTGACCCGACTGCCGTGAAACCTCCCTATAGATTGAAGCATTCTGAAACAAATATGAAACAATCTTACTTGGATGACCTGAAATTAAAGCATATAATTAGTTAGTTACCCAACTGTAGCTAATTACAAAATTCAATTACTAGATCTAAACATCTATCCATTTAAGAAAAGATTTAACATTTTAAAATCTCTCTCCCTCACTCTCCCCTTTCTCCCCCCTATCTTTCTCTCCCTCTCCATCTCTCCCTCTCTCTTTTTCCCTCCCTCTCTCTCTTTCTCCCCATTCTCTCTATCCCCTTCTCTCTCTCCCTCCCCCTCCCTCTATCTCTCTCTCTCCCTCCATCTCCCTCTCCCTCCCCCTCTCTCTCTCCATCTATCACTCCCTCCATCTCTCTCTTTCTCACTCCATCGCTCGCACCGTCCACTGCGGGTCGGCTCCATCTTGGGGCCGCGGCAGAGGCGTCATTTCCGGGCTGATGCCGCCCCGCTGAAAGTTTATAGAGGGAGGGGGAGAGGGGCATCAGCCCGGAAATGACGTCGCGGACAGCCCCCGGCCCCGTAGGCTGCGAGGCGGCCTCAGCCCGGAAATTAGGGAAACGCAGGCCCAAGATGGAGCCGACCCGCACTGGACGGTGGGAGAGAGAAAGAGAGATAGAGGGAGAGGGAGAGAGAAAGAGAGGGGAGAGAGAGAGTGGGGAGGGAGCGATGGGGAGAGAGAGAGAAGGTGAGGAGGGAGAGATGAAAAGAGAGAAGGGGATAGAGAGAATCAAGAGAGGGGGAGAGAACAAAAGATAGAGAGGGAGTGGGGAGAGAGTGGGTGTGAGGAGAGGGGGAGAGAGAGAACAGAGAGTGCGAAAGATAGAGAAAGGGAGAGAAAGAGGGGTAGAAAGAGAACGATAGGGGAAGGCGAGAAAAAGAGGGGGGGGAGTGAGTGAGGGGAGAGAGAGAAAGAAAGGGGGAGAAAAAGAGGGGGAGAGGGAGAGAACGAGAGAGAGGATGGGGAGATGGTGGGGAGGGAGAGATAGAGAAGGGGATAAATAGAGAGAGAGAGAGGGTGGGGAGGGAGAGATGGAAAGAGGGAAGGGGATAGAGAGGGAAAGGGGGGCAGGGAGAGAGAGGGTGGGGAGGGAGAAGGGGATAAAGAGAGAGAGAGGGTGGGGAGGGAGAGATGGAAAGAGAGAAGGGGATAGAAAGAGGGAAAGGGGGGAGGGAGAGATGGAGAGAGAAGGGGATAGAGAGTGAGGGCGGGGAGGGAGAGATGGAGAGAGAGAAGGGGATAGAGAGAGAGAGGGTGGGAAGGGAGAGAGAGAAGGGGATGGAGAGAGGGGGGAAGGATGGGAGGGAGAGATGGAGAGAGAAGGGGATAGAGAGAGAGAGAGGGTGGGGAGGGAGAGATAGAGAGAGAGAAGGGGATAGAGAGGGAAAGAGGATGGGGAGGGAGAGATGGAGCGAGAGTAGGGGATAGAGCTGGAGGGGGGGGTGGAGAGGGAGAGGGAGAGGGGGTAGAGAGAGTGTGGGGAGGGAGATGGAAAGAGGGGATAGAGAGAGAGGTGGTGGGGAGGGATAGATGGAGAGAGGGAAAGAGGAGAGGGAGAGATGGAGAGAGAGAAGGGGATAGAGGGTGGGGAGGGAGAGAAGGGAATGGAGAGAAGGGGAAAGAGAGATTGATTGATTGATAGAATTTATTGCCACACAACCAGGGTCGGTGGTATTTTGGGTTGTCAGCAGCGGTACAATAATAAAGAACACACAAACACAATAAAAATATAACACAAACATCCAACACAGCATTCATCACTGTGGTGGAAGGCACAGAACTTGGCCAGACCTCTTCTATTTTCCTCCGTGGTCGGGACCTCCACCCTCCGCAGCCGTTGCTGCGGGCGTCCAGATGGTAAGGGACAAAGTCAAAGGCAAGGTAAGTCCAGGATCGGTTTCTCCCCACCGGAGACCGCGGATTCAGGCTGGTGTAGGCCGCAGGCGGGCGGTCGAAGGTTTAAGGTTCCCGCTGCGCTGCAGCCAGAAGCACCGCAGACCGCAGGGCCGGTGGTCGAAGCTCCCCTCCAGGGGTGATGGTAAGTCCATGCCGGACCCGCGGTAGAAGTTGGACGCGGGCCGGCAGTGATGGCTTCTTCTTCCCCCGGGTCCCCCACGAGGGATCCCGGGCTGTAGACGCCGCGCCAGCTGGAGCTGTGCAGACCGCGCGCGGCTTCAGGCTGCCGTGGGCCAGCGAAACGGAGCGCTCCCCTCCAGCGAGGGCTCACCCACTCCGCGCCGAGAGTCCACGCTGCGCCCGCCGCTGAAGCCCCGGGCGCGTCTCCGGGAAAGGCCCCGCCGGTCCTTGCTGTTAGGCCACGGGGGAGGCGACCTGGAAAAAGTCGCCTCTCCGTGGAGGAGTCGGCCGAGCTACCTTGGCACCAAATCCCCCCACAACCACCCCCGCCCTCCCATATCAACTCCTGTTTGTCAGCTATAAAAACCTGGATGCAACATAATTTCCTCAAACTCAACAGCGATGGAGAGAGAGGGACACTGCAAAGAGGGAGAGAGAGAGGGCGGGGAGGGGGAGATGGAGAGGGAAAGAGGGTGGGATGTGAGAGATGGAGAGAGAGAGAGGGGAGAGAGAGAGAGAGAGTGGGCGGGGACAGAGAGATGGAGAAGGGGATAGAGAGGGAAAGAGGGTGGGGAGGGAGAGATGGAGAGAGAAGGGGATAGAGAGAGAGAGAGGGTGGGGAGGGAGAGATGGAGAGAGACACCCAGATCTATCTTGGCACCAAATCCCCCCACAAACCCCCCCCTCTCCCATATCAACTCCTGTTTGTCAGCTATAAAAACCTGGATGCATCATAATTTCCTCAAACTCAACAGCGATAAGACATAATTCCTCCTCATAGGCTCCAAAGCCACACTCAGCAAAATCAATAACCCCACTCTCACCATCGACGGCACCACTGTCTCCCCATCTCCCCAGGCCCGCAACCTTGGCGTGATCTTTGATTCCACCCTCTCCCTTGAGCCTCACATCCGCCATGTCATTAAAACCTCCTTCTTTCATCTCCGCAACGTCGCCAAACTCAGACCCTCTCTCGCACCGCCCGCTGCTGAAAGACTCATCCATGCCTTCATCTCCTCCCGACTGGACTATTGCAACTCACTTCTCCTTGGCATCAGCTCCACCTACATCAACCGACTCCAACTGGTCCAGAACGCAGCCGCCTGACTCATCACCCACACCAAATCCTGGCATCACATCACTCCAGTCCTCAAACAACTTCACTGGCTTCCCATCTCCCTCCGGATCACCTACAAAATCATGATCCTCACCTACAAAGCCCTCCACCATCTGCCCCCCCCCCATATCTCACTGACGTCCTCTCCCCCTACCAACCCTCGCGGTCCCTCAGATCCACATCAGCCGGTCTCCTCTCCATCCACAAGTCCAAGCTCCGCAGTTTTGGGGACAGAGCCTTCTCCAGGGCAGCTCCCAGGCTCTGGAACTCCCTCCCCCAACTGATCCGCAATTCCGTGTCCCTCACCATCTTCCAGTCCCGCCTCAAGACCCATCTCTTCACCTCTGCCTATCCTTAGCTCCACGTCCCCCTCCCTTTTCATCTGTGCATTAATTGCCTCATATTGTGTTTTGTATTGAATTCTGTCTTTACTTTGTGTACTAGTCATGTCTCTACTATTTATTTCATTCCCCTTACATGTCTTTCCTCTACCTGCTAAATTTTTGTAAGGTGTCCTTGAGACTCTTGAAAGGCGCCCATAAATAAAATGTATTATTATTAGAGAGAAGGGGATAGAGAGAGAGAGAGAGAGAGGGGGTGGGGAGGGAGAGATGGAGAGAGAGAAGGGGATAGAGAGAGGGAGGGCGGCGAGGGGGAGGGAGAGAGAGAAGGGGATAGAGAGGGTGGGGAGGGAGAGATGGAGTGAGAAGGGGATAGAGAGAGGGTGGGGAGGGAGAGAGAGAGAGGATGGGGAGGGAGAGATGAGAGAGAAGGGGACAGAGTGGGTGGGGAGGGAGAAATGGAGAGAGAGAAGAGGGAGTGGGTGTGCAGCGAGAGTGGAAGGTAGAGGGAGAGAGACAGAGTGAGGGGTGGAGAGAGGGATTGAGTAGAGGGAGATGGGCACAGAGAGAGAGATAGAGGGGTGGAGGGAGGGGGAGAGACAGAGAGGGGAGGAGTTGAGGACAGAAAGTTCAGAAGGGCTGAGGGGCAGGAATAAGGGGAGAGGCTCAGAGAGAGAGTATACAGTCCGGGGGTGAGAGGCTGTGTGTTGGAAAAAGGGGTGAAGTGAGTAGCGGGGGGAAGCAGGGAGCACAGGGAGGGGGGAGTGATTCAAGAGGGAGTGGGTTTGGTGCTGAGGGGGATGAATGGGGGGGGGGTGGGGAGAAAGGGGTCAAGTGAGTCATGGAAGGGGGCAGGGAGCCTGGTGGGTGTTCACACTGGTGGTGGGTCATGACTCATCATCCCGAATCTACCCCGTTCCTGCCTTCTCCCCATATACTCTGACTCCACTATCTTTAAGAGCCCTATCTAGCTCTCTCTTGAATGTATTCAGAGAACCGGCCTCCACCCCCCTCTGAGGCAGAGAATTCCAGACTCACAACTCTCCGTGAGAAAAAGTGTTTCCTCGTCTCCGTTCTAAATGGCTTACCCCTAATTCTTAAATTGTGGCCGCTGGTTCTGGAATCCCCCAACATCGGGAACATGTTTCCTGCCTCTAGCATGTCCAAACCCTTAATTAAATTAAAATCTTATATATTTCAATAAGAAACCCTCTCATCCTTCTAAACTCCAGAGTGTACAAGCGCAGCCGCTCCATTCTCTCAGCATATGACAGTCCCGCCATCCCGGGAATTAACCTTGTAAACCTACGCTGCTCTCCCTCAATAGCAAGAATGTCCTTCCTCAAATTAGGGGACCAAAACTGCACATACTCCAGGTGTGGTCTCACTAGGTCTCTGTACAACTCAGCCTTGCAGAATGTGTAGAGCCGAGGGATCTCGGAGTGCGGGTACGAGTTGGGCCGAAGGGCCTCTTTCCAACGCTGTATCACTTTATGACAAAGTGCTGGAGTAACTCAGTGGGTCAGGCAGCATCTGTTGAGAGAAGGAATGGGTGGCATTTTGGGTCGACATCCTTCTTTGGTTTAGTTTAGTTTAGAGATGCAGCGCGGAAACAACAGGTCTTTCGGCCCACGGAGTCCGTGCCGACCAGCGATCACCCCGTACACTAGCACTATCCACGCACTTTAGGGATAATTCAGCAATTTTGTGGAGGCCGATTAATCTACAACCCTGAACGTCTGAAATGTTGGAGGAAACCGGAACACCCGGAGTAAAAACTCACGTAGGTCAAAGGGAGAAACTACAAACTCCGCACAGACAGCACCCGTAGTCAGGATCGACCCCGGTCTCTGGCGGTGAGGCAGCAACTGTACCGCCAATGTGCCGCGCAGAATTATATAACGGTTTCCTCCACCATAAACACACTCAATATGTGCTAGTAATGTCCTGTTTGCCAGCTTGTTGACCCTCTGTGTTCCCTTCCTGCAGGGATTAGGAGCCGTTGCTGTGGATGGAGAGACGGGGACGTGAGCTGTCATTGAGGGCAGCCAGGGAGAAGCGTTATGAGTGCGACGTATGTGGCAAGGCCTGCCGGAGCCCAGGCAAGCTGGAGATCCACCGGCGGGTGCACACGGGCGAGAAGCCCTATGACTGCTCCACCTGCGGCAAGAGC
Organism: Amblyraja radiata; assembly: GCF_010909765.2. NCBI lineage: Eukaryota > Metazoa > Chordata > Chondrichthyes > Rajiformes > Rajidae > Amblyraja > Amblyraja radiata. Next base: position 266,881 of record NW_022630107.1, read on the forward strand.
TTTATCCAGTTGTCGGGGCTGCGGGATCACCGGCGGGTGCACAGCAGTGAGCGACCCTTCACCTGCCCCGACTGCGGCAAGAGCTTCAAGTCGTCCACGGAACTGAAGGTGCACAGGCGATTGCACACCAGGGAGTGGCCCTACACCTGCAGCGACTGCGGAAAAGGCTTCACCCAGTCCAGCTACCTGCTGGATCACCAGCGCACCCACACCGGCGAGCGCCCCTACACCTGTGCCCAGTGCGGCAAGTACTTCAACCAGTCCAGCGACCTGCTGAAGCACCAGCGCACACACACCGGCGAGCGCCCCTACACCTGCGCCCAGTGCGGCAAGTGCTTCAACCGCTCCGACATCCTGCTGAATCACCAGCGCACCCACACCGGCGAGCGCCACTTCACCTGCGCCCAGTGCGGCAAGGGCTTCTCCCAGTCCAGCAGCCTGCGGGTGCACCAGCACACCCACACTGGCGAGCGCCCCTACACATGCACCCTGTGCGGCAAGGGCTTCACCAGCTCCTCCAACATGCTGAAGCACCAGCGCACCCACAACGGGGAGCGCCCCTACACCTGCTCCCAGTATGGCAAGGGCTTCACCCACTTGACCCGGCTGCTGTCCCACCAGCGGGTTCACGCCGGTGACCGTCCCGTCCCCAGCCCGGTGTGTGGAGAGCACTCTGCCATGGTCTCCCATGCCCTGTCTCACCAGCATGTGCTCACCAGTGGCCCGCCCTACGACTGCCCGTACTGTGGTGAGTCGTTTGACAGCTCGCGGGGGTTGCGGCATCACCGGCGGGCCCACGTCGGCGAGCAGCTGCTCCCACTGTGACAAGAGAGCATGAGCGCAGCGGGAGCACCAGCGGATACACACTGGAGCGAGACCCTTTGTGTGCGCTGAGCGTGGCAAGGGTTTCACCTGCATGTCCAGCCTGTGGCAGAACTTGCGTACCCACAGCGGTGTACGTCCCTTCCCCTGCCCGTCCTGTGGTAAGGACTTCACCCGCTTTGACCACCTGCTGGAGCACCGGCGAATCCGCACCGGCCTGTGCCCCTTCACCTGCCCGCTCTGTGGCAAGGCCTTTGACCACTCCTCCAGCCTATTGGCACACCGCCACGTGGATAGATAGGCGCTGTTTAGGTAAACACAAATTACTGGAAGGAATGGGTAACATTTCCGGTCGAGACCCTCCTCAGTCTCGACCCGCAATGTCACCCATTCCTTCTGTCCAGAGATGCTGCCTGTCCCGCTGAGTTACTCCAGCATTTAGTGTCCTTTTTTGTAAACCAGCATCTGTAGTTCCTTGTTTTTAAACCATTCTGGTTAACTGTATGCAATACTCCAAATGCTACCTGAACAATGTCCCTTAAAGCTGCACATATACATTCCTCTCTCCTTATCTCACATCCTTTTATCTCCTTATTTTCCCTCGCCTCTGTCACTTACTTCACTCATCTGCCGATCACCCCCTCATCTGTCAATATAGTGTCAGTCTGAAGAAGGGTCCCGACCCGAAATGTCACCTATCCATGTTCTCCACAGATGCTGCCTGACCCGCTGAGTTACTCCAGCACTTTTTAATGTAAAAATAAACAGCCTACCTTGCCTTGTCCCCTACGTGAGATCCGTCCCTTTGACTAAGTTCCTGTTATTTGGGGGTTTGTAACTAAAGTTTGTGATCGATATAATCATAGCATGAGAAGTATTGTATTAGTGACAAGAATGCTTTGAATGGGTATACTCTGTGATTGATGTGTTAGACGTCATTGCTCCAACTATGTATAAACATGTGACTATGTTTCCAAAATACTAACAAAAGATGCTGTATGCCTTTGTTCATTGGAGTGATAGCCCAGGAGGGTTAAGTGTGTGTTGCATATTTGACTTTGTATCCCCTGCCACGCTCGCCGGCTAAATGATCAGTAAAGCTTGTGTTGGCTGATCTAACTTATTGTGAGTTGTCTGTTTTAAGAAATGTACCTTAACAGTTCTGGACTCCCCCAACATGGGTAACATGTTTCCTGCATCTACCCTGTCCAATGCCTCACAAATTTTATATGATTTTATAAGATACCCACTCATCCTTCTGAATTCCAGTGAATACAAACCCAGTCGACCCATTCTTTCAACATATGTCAGTCCCGCCAGCATCTCAGGAATTAACCTGGTGAACCTACGCTGGGAATATCAAGAGTACGAATATCCTTCCTCAAATTTGGAGACCAAAACTGCACACAATTCTCCAGGTGTGGTGTCACTAGGGCCCTGTACAACTGCAGTAATAATAATAATGGATGGGATTTATATAGCGCCTTTCTAATACTCAAGGCGCTTTACATCGCATTATTCATTCACTCCTCAGTCACACTCGGTGGTGGTAAGCTACTTCTGTAGCCACAGCTGCCCTGGGGCAGACTGACGGAAGCATGGCTGCCATTCTGCGCCTACGGCCCCTCCGACCACCACCAATCACTCACACACATTCACACACAGGCAAAGGTGGGTGAAGTGTCTTGCCCAAGGACACAACGACAGTATGCACTCCAAGCGGGATTCGAACCGGCTACCTTCCGGTTGCCAGCCGAACACTTAGCCCATTGTGCCATCTGTCGTCGCAGTAGGTCCTCCTTGCTCCGAAACTCCACTCCTCTCTCTATGAAGGCCAACATGCCATTAGCTTTCTTCACTGCCTGCTGTACGTGCATGCTTACTTTCAGTGACTGATGTACCAAGACATACAGATCTCGTTGTACTTCCCATTTTCCTAACCTGACACTATTCATTTAATACACAGTGCTGGAGTAACACCTTACACTTCCTTATCTCTGAGTCTCACTCTCCTGTGACTCTCAGTCTGAAGAAGGTTCCTTCACTCCAGAGATGCTGCCTGTCCCGCTGAGTTACTCCAGCATTTTGTGTCTGTCTATGGAGAACATGGATAGGGGCTGTTTTTTTCGGTCATGACCCTTCTTCAGACCTGAAACATCATCTATCCACATTGGCCACAGATGCTGCCTGACCCGAATTACACCAGCACTCTGTGAAACGTCACCTACCCATGTTCTCCACAGATGCTGCCTGACCCGCTGAGTTAATCTAACACTCTGTGAAACGTCACCTATCCACATTGACCACAGATGCTGCCTGACCCGCTGAGTTACTCCAGCACTCTCTAAAACGTCACCTATCCATGTTCTCCACAGATGCTGCCTGACCCGCTGAGTTACTCCAGCACTTTTTAATGTAAAAATAAACAGCCTACATTGCCTTGTCCCCTACGTGAAATCCGTCCCGTTGTCGGCGTTCACGGCTTTAGAAGATGATTTTTAATTTACTATAACACTTAAATTATCCAACTCAGTTTAAAAATAAGTGTAGAGAACGGCAGTCGGAGCGATTTTTCTTGAGCAATTAAACAGGCGGATGAACATCGATTTAATCAGCCTGGAGGAAACGCCATTTTAAACCCGCCCCCCTCTCGAAGGTACCAATGTCGCGCACACGGGCAGTGACAGAACTGCAGCGCCACTGATGGTAAGTTTTTTAACATACCTAAAATATGAAACAATCTTACTTGGATGACCTGAAATTAAAGCATATAATTAGTTAGTTACCCAATTGTAGCTAATTACAAAATTCAATTACTAGATCTAAACATCTATCCATTTCTTAAGAAAAGGTTAACATTTAAAATATATATATTTTTATTTATTAGAAGCACGGTAAATTACAATTGTACAAGCCAGATATATCTTATTACATTTATTGTACCCCTTCATTTTTTAAGCTTTAAGGAAAGATATAGATAAAGAAAGTAGAGAAAGTGAGAGAAAGAAAGTCGTGTTCGTGTATAAGAGTGATCAATGAGAGAAAAAAACAGAGACCCATTGGTTAGAGAAAAGAATTAAGAAATAGACCCTAGAAATGAAAGAAGGAAAAGGGAAAGAAAGAAAAAAAACCCCCAAAGTTCTATAATAAAAACCGCGCAAAAGGGATATACCAAAGGTTAACATTTTTAAATAGCCTAAGTGTCCAAATAACATTCACACAAGAATTCACAATATAACATGATTTTTAAATCTCATTGTCATGGATTTATAGGCCAAATGAAAGGAATTTAGTGTTTAATTCCGTAAATTAATGGCCATTTAAATCATCTTGCGAGTGGGATTTTGAGGAACGCGATCGTTTGGCATGTTGCGGTGAATTTAAACCCCATATCAGCAGGAAAATCACTGCCGGGTTCGTATGGGGCCTAAATCACCGTTTCCCAACGTAAAATGCGGATTAAAGGCATCCTAAGAAGCACGTTTATATGTAAAATAAACGGCTTTCCTTTAGTCAAGTCAAGTCACATTTATTTATATAGCACATTTAAAAAACAACTCTCGTTGATCAAAGTGCTTTACATTTGTTATAAGAATAGTATAAACAAACAAACTACATACATATATACATATAGCCCTCGCTCAGTGGACGTCAGGAAAGGCTTGGGAGAATAGATAAGATTTTAGTCTTGACTTAAAGGAGTCGATGGAGGGGGCAGTTCTGATGGGAAGGGGGATGCTGTTCCACAGTCTAGCAGCTGCAAATGCAAAGGCGCGGTCGATCGCCCCTAAGCTTAAGCCTAGACCGCGGGATATTCAGCAGCTCCAAGTCGGCCGATCTGAGGGACCTGGAAGTGGAGTGGTGGGTTAGAAGACTTTTAATATAGATGGGGGCAAGCCCATTGACGGCTTTGTAGACATAGCGGAGGGTCTTGAAATGTATACGGAACCGCACAGGGAGCCAGTGGAGAGAGGCCAGGATCGGGGTGATGTGGTCCCTTTTTCGGGTGCCCGTCAGGAGTCTCGCTGCGGCGTTTTGGACCAGTTGCAGGCGGGACAGGGAAGATTGGCTGATGCCAGTGTAAAGGGAGTTGCAGTAATCTAGGCGGGAGGAGATGAATGTGTGGATGATCTTTTCGAGGTCATCAAATTGGAGGAATTGTTTTATTTTAGCTATCGTCTGAAGCTGAAAGAAGCTAGCTTTTACCACGGCATTGATTTGTCAAATTTCAGTGCTGAGTCAAATATCACGCTGAGGTTTTTGACGTGAGGTTTGAGTAGTGGGGTAAGGCTTCCAAGGCTATCATTTTGATTGAGTCCGAGGGGCCGAGAAGGATGACCTCAGACTTACTCTCATTTAGTTGGAGGAAGTTCTGGGCCATCCAGGACTTTATATCCTCGAGGCAGCGGGTAAGGTTAACTAGATTTGATTGGTTTTTGGGCTTCAGGGGGAGATAGAAATACCGTGCCTTTCAATGACTTGGCATAAGGGGAGCACATACAGAGAGAAGAGAATGGGGCCAAGGATGGAACCTTGTGGAACCTCACAGCAGAGATTAGCTGGGGAGGAGAATGAGTTGCCTATGTTAGTCGAGAAACTTTGAGGTAAGAGATGAACCATCTCAGGGCAGTGCCATCAATACCAACCCCGTACCTGTCCCGTACGTGAAATCCGTCCCCGTTGACGGTTTTAGAAGCTGATTTTTAAATTACTCCAGCGCTGAAATTGTCGGGCGAAAAAATAAATAAATCACAGAACGGCCGTCGGAACAATTATTCAGCAAAAGCTTGCACTCCGAGAAAATATATCCAGGACAGGTAGGAAAAAAACGCATTTTAACCCCGCCACCCCCCCCTCCTCAAAAGCGCCAAAGTCGTGCACACGGCCAGTGGCAGAACTGCAGCGCTGCTGAAGGTAAGTTTTGTAACAGAGCTATCTATTGTCTATTGTTTGGATGGGGTGTTTTCCACATCTCCGCTACACTGTAATGCTGTTTGTTGGTTCGCAAGACAATGTCTTCTTACACATTCAATTGGCACATAGAAACATAGACAATAGGTGCAGGAGTAGAGTCCATTCGGCCCGTCGAGCCTGCACCGCCATTCAATATGATCATGGCTGATCATCCAACTCAGTATCCCGTAACTGCCTTCTCTCCATACCCCCTGATCCCTTTAGCCACAAGGGCCACATCTAACTCCCTCTTAAATATAGCCAATGAACTGGCCTCAACTACCTTCTGTAGCAGAGAATTCCACAGATTCACCACTCTCTATGTGGAAAGAAAATGTTTTTCTCATCCCTATCGTAAAAGATTTACCCCTTATCCTTAAACTGTGACCCCTAGTTCTGGACTGCCCCAACATCGGGAATAATCATCCCGCACCTAGCCTGTCCAACCCCTTAAGAATTTTGTACGTTTCTATAAGATCCCCCCTCAATCTTCTAAATTCTAGCGAGTACAAGCCGAGTCTATCCAGTCTTTCTTCACATGAAAGTCCTGATATCCCATTAATCAGCCTGGTAAACCTTCTCTGTACTCCCTCTATGGCAAGAATGTCTTTCCTCAGATTTGGAGACCAAAACTGTACACAATACTCCAGGTGTGGTCTCACCAATACCCTATACAACTGCAGTAGAACCTCCCTGCTCCTATACTGAAATCCTTTTGCTATGAATACTAACATACCATTCACTTTCTTCACTGCCTGCTGCACCTGCATTCCTACTTTCAATGACTGGTGTACCATGACACCCAGGTCTCGTTGCATCTCCCCTTTTCCTAATCGGCCATCAGATTAGGATGGCAAGAATGCTTTACACATTCAATTGTCACCTGATTGTTCTGTTAATATTGTTTATTCCAGAGCTACAGGTTTGTGAACGCCTGTCTTCATCATGGCTGAAGGTAGTGACTGTGGAGGTGATTCAGTGGCCTCTACATCAAAGGAACAAAAAGGTCAGTGAGCCTTCTGTGACATACATATGATGCCCTGACAGTGGGTGTATACCTGATGCAAGAAATGATGTTCACATGGAAGTCGGAATAGGGAAGGGGCTGAGCACAGATAGTTGACATCTACAGGGACATCACAGTCATAGGTGGGCGGATGCAGGAATTATCTATCAATCCAACAACATATGAATAAAAAAGAGATTTGCTATTATAAACCGATTTAGGTGTTTTAACCATATAACCATATAACAATTGCAGCACGGAAACAGGCCATCTCGGCCCTTCAAGTCCGTGCCGAACACTTATTTTCCCCTAGTCCCTGCACTCAGACCATAACCCTCCATTCCTTTCCCATCCATATACCTATCCAATTTATTTTTAAATGATAAAATCGAACCTGCCTGCCTCCACCACTTCCACTTTCTATCAACTTCTTGTTGTGCCGCTTGTCCCACGCTGTCCTTGCTTTATTTCAGTATTCAGTATTTCTTTAATATCATTTCACTGAGTACTCGCATACACAGAGGAAACGAAAAAACGTTGCTCAATCGGTTTCCATTCAGTGTATACATTTAAAAAAAGGATAATACATAGAGCTGTAAAAACAAATTAAACTTACCATGTTTAAAAGAAAGTAGGCCTAAGATTAACAATATAATCAAAACAGACATTCCGATCGACAGTGGCTTTACTTTGACAGGTGCCTAACTGTCAAAGTATGGGCGGGGTTGGATGTGTTGGTGAGCGATATTTTGGGAGGGGACAAAAGTCCGTTAACCAGTCTTATTGCCTGTGGGAAGAAGCTGAGGAGCATCCTGCTGGTTTTTCAGCTGATGCTCCTGTACCTCTTCCCAGATGGCAGAATGGAAAAGATGTGATGTGATGGGTGGTAGGGGTCCTGGATGATGGAGATGGCTCTACTGATGCTCCTCTTCTTGTATATCTCCAGCAGGAAAGGGAGTGGGGCACCAATAATCCTGCTGGCGGTCTTCACTATCCTGTTGAGTTGATATTGTTCGTAAGCCTTGCAGCTCCCGAACCAGGAAGTGATGCCGTAGGTTATTATGCTTTCAATTGTGCCCCTGTAGAAGGTTCTTAGATGGGCAGTGGGGAGACCTGCTTTCCTTAGTCTCCGGAGAGGGTGGAGTCGCTGTTGGGCTCTTTTGACCACTGCTGTGGTGTTGGTCATAGGATTTCTTGCAAATCCCAAAGACGTTGAGTCTAAATATCTGGGATCGAGAAATGAGGTGAGAGTGACAGCTGTAGACAAAAAGGCAGCATTTGAACTGCATGGTTTTAGGGCATTCTGACAAAACGGAAGTACATATGTATCAAGGATTTAAAAAAAACTCTGCACTGGGCCCAAATATTTACAAATACTGACCTTTCATCCATCTTAAGATCCGAAGTTGGTTACTTCTGATGGTTACAGAATTTTCAATTCCACTGCAACTGGTGAGAAAATGCAGTCAAGTCAAGTCAAGTCACATTTATTTATATAGCACATTAAAAAAACAACTCTGTTTAAGAAGGAACTGCAGATGCTGGAAAATCGAAGGTACACAAAAAAGCTGGGGAAACTCAGCGGGTGCAGCAACATCTATGGAGCGAAGGAAATAGGCAACGTTTCGGGCCGAAACACTTCTTCAGACTTATGGGGGGTGGGGTGGCGGGGAGAAGAAAGGAAAAAGGAGGAGGAGGAGCCCAAGGGCTGAGGGATGGGAGGAGACAGCAGGAGGGCTGAGGAAGGGGAGGAGACAGCAAGGACTAACAAAATTGAGATAATTCAATGTTCATGCCCCCAGGATGCAGACTCCCCAAGCGGAATATGAGGTGCTGTTCCTCCAATTACCGGGTGTTGCTCGCTCTGGCCTTGGAGGAGACCCAGGACAGAGAGGTCGGATAAGGAGTGGGACGGGGAGTTGAAGTGCTGAGCCACCGGGAGGTCAGGTTGGTTATTGCGGACCGAGCGGAGGTGTTCGGCGAAACGATCGCCCAGCCTCCGCTTGGTCTCACCGACACAACTCTCGTTGGCCAAAGTGCTTTACATTGGTTATAAGAATAGTATAAACAAACAAACTACATACATATATACATATAGCCCTCGCTCAGTGGACGTCAGCAAAGGCTTGGCAGTTTAGATAAGTTTTGCAGTCAATGCTTATATACCAAATAACTCGTCAATAGACCAAAGTGGAAAGTAACACTCATGTCAAACAACAAGGATTTGAGTATAGGAGCAGGGAGGTTCTACCGCAGTTGTACAGGGTCCTGGTGAAACCACACCTGGAGTATTGTGTACAGTTAACCATATAACCATATAACAATTACAGCACGGAAACAGGCCATCTCGGCCCTACAAGTCCGTGCCGAACAACTTTTTTCCCTTAGTCCCACCTGCCTGCACTCATACCATAACCCTCCATTCCCATCTCATCCATATGCCTATCCAATTTATTTTTAAATTATACCAACGAACCTGCCGCCACCACTTCCACTGGAAGCTGATTCCACACCACTACCACTCTCTGAGTAAAGAAGTTCCCCCTCATGTTACCCCTAAACTTCTGTCCCTTAATTCGGTCTCCTAATCTGAGGAAATACATTCTTGCCATAGAGGGAGTACAGAGAAGGTTCACCAGACTGATTCCTGGGATGGCAGGACTTTCATATGAAGAAAGACTGGATAGACTTGGCTTGTACTCACTAGAATTTAGAAGATTGAGGAAATCTTATGGAAACTTACAAAATTCTTAAAGGGTTGGACAGGCTAGATGCAGGAAGATTGTTCCCGATGTTGGGGAAGTCCAGAACAAGGGGCCACTCACAGTTTAAGGATAAGGGGGAAATCTTTTAGGGCCGAGCTGAGAAAAATATTTTATTTCACACACAGAGAGTGGTGAATCTGTGGAATTCTCTGCCACAGAAGGTAGTTGAGGCCAGTTCATTAGCTATATTTAAGAGGGAGTTAGATGTGGCCCTTGTGGCTAAAGGGATCAGGGGTTATGGAGAGAAGGCAGGTACAGGATACTGAGTTGGATGATCAGCCATGATCATATTGAATGGCGGTGCAGGCTCGAAGGGCCGAATGGCCTACTCCTGCACCTATTGTCTATGTTTCTATAATTAGTTAGTCAAATCAAGTCACATTTATTTATATAGCACATTCTCGATGGTCAAAGTGCTTTCCATTTGTTATAAGAATAGTATAAACCAGTGGTTCCCAACCTTTTTTAGCTCATGGCCCCTTGGGCTCTTTAAATTTTTCTGCCCCCCCCCCCCCCCCCCCGACATTATTACCGGAAATAGGTGGCCCCCTTCATTGAACCTAAATCCCCACATTTTTCTGTGGCCCCCCTGAGATTTGCCATATATGGCTCCAGGTTGGGAATCACTGGTATAAACAAACAAACTACATACATATATGCATATAGCCTTCGCTCAGAGGACGCCAAGGAAGGTTTGGGAGCATAGATAAGTTTTTCCAAGTTAGTTAGTTACCCAATTGTGGCTAATTACAAAATTCAATTACTAGATCTAAACATCTATTTGGACTACGCAGTTGCAGCATGGGACCCATACACAAATAAAAACATTTCTTCCATCGAACGTGTCCAAAGACAGGCAGCTCGATTTGTTACTAACACCTATGGGAGAGAAGCGAGTGTCACCAAACTTCTGAATTCTCTGGGGTAGAACACTCTCCAAGACAGACGTGGAGCTCACCGTTTGACCTGTTTTTACAAACTGTTAAATGGTCAGCTCGACATAGATTACAAGACCTACATCAAACCCACACCAATTAGGAGCAGACGAGGGCATTCGATCCAATTTGTGATCCCAGCTACAAAGACAGATGTGTACAGCAATTCGATCTTCCCCCGCACAATTAAAGCATGGAATAATCTCCACCCTACTATAGTTACCCAACCAGATGCAACTAAATTTAAAGTAGCTCTTTCTTCCCAATAACCCTTTCTGGCTTAAGTCCTCCCTCCACCACCTCCAGTTTAAATTCCATTTGGAATATTTTGGAGGACCAAGACACCAAGAAGAACCAAGAATAGAAACATAGAAAATAGAGGCAGGAGTAGGCCATTCGGCCCTTCGAGCCTGCACCGCCATTCGAAATGATTATGGCTGATCATCCAACTCAGTATCCCATCCCTGCCTTCTCTCCATACCCCCAGATCCCTTTAGCCACAAGGGCCTCATCTAGCTCCCTCTTAAATATACTTGTCTCAATTACCAATGAACTGGCCTCAACTACCTTCTGTGGCAGAAAATTCCACAGATTCACCACTCTCTGTGTAAAAAATGATTTTCTCATCTCGGTCCTAAAAGACTTCCCTCTTATCCTTAAACTGTGACCCCTAGTTCTCCCCAACATCGGGAATAATCTTCCTGCATCTAATCTGTCCAACCCCTTAAGAATCTTGTAAGTTTCTATAAGATACCCCCTCAATCTTCTAAATTCTAGCGTGTACAAGCCGAGTCTATCCAGTCTTTCTTCATATGAAAGTCCTGCCATCCCAGGAAACAGTCTGATGAACCTTCTCTGTACTCCCTCCATGGCAAGAATGTATTTCCTCAGATTAGGAGACCAAAACTGAACGCAATACTCCAGGTGTGGTCTCACCAAGACCCTGTACAACTGCAGTAGAACCTCCCTGCTCTTATACTCAAATCCTCTATGGCAAGAATGTCCTTAAACTGTGTGTGGCCCCTTGTTCTCGATATGTATTAAGATATGTATTAAAATATATCTATCTACAATATAAATATATCATTCATATATATACACACAATAATAACATATGTATTAAATATATATATTTACAGTATATATATATATCATTGATATATTAATATATATAGACAATAATAATCAAATGTGTATTAAATATATCTATTTACAATATATATTAATGATAGATTTAATAATATATTGATACATATAAGTATATATATCTATTATATATTAAAACTGTGTGGCTGCCGCCTGCCGTCCACCCGGCGTCCGGCTGCCTTTCTGCCTTTTGATTCGCTGCTCCTCCCTATCAGCTTCCAACACACTTCAAAACAAAGTTGAAAGACAGGAACACTCTGAGCTTTTCACCTCAATGGGATATCACAGCAAATGCTTCAGCAGGAGGGGAGGGCCAATTGGTCTTGCAATTGGAACTGCTGCAGCAGGCAGGGGAGGTGCAATTGGAGTTGTTTTTCAATCCACTGCTGAGGGAGGCAGGGGAGTGCTGGAATCTTACATTTGGGAACGGCTTCAGTTCCGTTGGAGGAATCGGGTGCATGGTGGAATATTGGGTTGGGGGATCACACAATTGGGGGAGCAGTCCCAACGGGTCTGCACTTGGTCTAGTATACAATAATAATCAAATATGTATTAAATATATCCATTTACAATATATATTAATGATGTATTTAATAATAATATATACATATATATATATATAAAATGATAGAACCATAGAAACGTAGACAATAGGTGCAGGAGTAGAGGCCATTTGGCCCTTCGAGCCTGCACCATTCGCCATTCAATATGATCATGGCTGATCATCCAACTCAGTATCCTGTACCTGCCTTCTCTCCATACTCCCTGATCCCTTTAGCCACAAGGGCCACATCTAACTCCCTCTTAAATATAGCCAATGAACTGTGTGGCCTCAACTACCTTCTGTGGCAGAGAATTCCATAGATTCACCACTCTGTGTGTGAATTTTTTTTCTCTCATCTCGGTCCTAAAAGATTTCCCCCTTATCCTTAAACTGTGACCCCTTGTTCTGGACTTCCCCAACATCGGGAACAATCTTCCTGCATCTAGCCTGTCCAACCCCTTAAGAATGTTGTACGTTTCTATAAGATCCCCCTCAATCTTCTAAATTATAGAGTGTACAAGCCGAGTCTATCCAGTCTTTCTTCATATGAAAGTCCTGCCATCCCAGGAATCAGTCTGGTGAACCTTCTCTGTACTCCTTCTATGGCAAGAATGTCTTTCCTCAGATTAGGAGACCAAAACTGTACGCAATACTCCAGGTGTGGTCTCACCAAGACCCTGTACAACTGCAGTAGAACCTCCCTGCTCCTAGACTCAAATCCTCTATGGCAAGAATGTCCTTAAACTGTGTGTGGCCCCTTGTTCTGGATATGTATTAAGATATGTATTAAAATATATCTATCTACAATATAAATATATCATTCATATATATACACACAATAATAAGATATGTATTAAATATATCTATTTACAATATATATATATATATATCATTCATATAATAATATATATAGTCAATAATAATCAAATGTGTATTACATATATCTATTTACAATATATATTAATGATATATTTAATAATATATTGATACATATAAGTATATATACAATAATAATGAAATATACATTAAATATATCCATTTACAATATATTAATGATAGATTTAATAATATATACATATATACATATATATATATGTATTAAAATATATCTATTTACAATATAAATATATCATTCATATACATACACAATAATAAGATGTGTATTAAATATATCTATTTACAGTACAGGGTATATATATATAATTCATATATTAATATATATAGACAATAATAATCAAATATGTATTAAATATATCTATTTACAATATATATTAATCATAGATTTAATAATATATTGATACATATAAGTATATATACAATAATAATGAAATATACATTAAATATATCTGTTTACAATATCTATTAATGATAGATTTAATAATATATACATATATATATGTATTAAAATATATCTATTTACAATATAAATATATCATTCATATATATACACACAATAATAAGATATGTATTAAATATATCCATTTACAATATATATTAATGATATATTTATACATATAAGTATATCTACAATAATAATGAAATATACATTAAATATTTCCATTTACAATATATATATTGTAAGCAGTATAGAAGTTGGGATGTAATGTTAAAATTGTACAAGGCATTGGTGAGACCAAATCTGGAGTATGGTGTACAATTTTGGTCGCCCAATTATAGGAAGGATGTCAACAAAATAGAGAGAGTACAGAGGAGATTTACTAGAATGTTGCCTGGGTTTCAACAACTAAGTTACAGAGAAAGGTTGAATAGCAAGATGGATTCAACTGTGGCTGAATGGGAGAAGGCAGAGGGTAATGGTGGATGGTTGTTTGTCGGGTTGGGGGCAGGTGACTAGTGGGGTGCCTCAGGGATCTGTGTTGGGTCCACTGTTGTTTGTCATGTACATCAATGATCTGGATGAAGGTGTGGTAAATTGGATTAGTAAGTATGCAGATGATACCAAGATAGTGGGTGTTGTGGATAATGAAGAGGATTTCCAAAGTCTACAGAGTGATTTAGGCCATTTGGAAGAATGGGCTGAAAGATGGCAGATGGAGTTTAATGCTGATAAATGTGAGGTGCTACACCTTGGCAGGACAAATCAAAATAGGACGTACATGGTAAATGGTAGGGAATTGAAGAATACAGTTGACCAGAGGGATCTGGGAATAACCGTGCATAGTTCCTTGAAGGTGGAATCTCATATAGATAGGGTGGTAAAGAAAGCTTTTGGTGTGCTAGCCTTTATAAATCAGAGCATTGAGTATAGAAGCTGGGATGTAATGTTCAAATTGTACAAGGCATTGGTGAGACCAAATCTGGAGTATGGTGTACAATGTTGGTCCCCTAATTATAGGAAGGATGTCAACAAAATAGAGAGAGTACAGAGGAGATTTACTAGAATGTTGCCTGGGTTTCAGCAACTAAGTTACAGAGAAAGGTTGAACAGGTTAGGTCTTTATTCTTTGGAGCGCAGAAGGTTAAGGGGGGACTTGATAGAGGTCTTTAAAATGATGAGAGGGATAGACAGAGTTGACGTGGATAAGCTTTTCCCACAGAGAGTTGGGAAGATTCAAACAAGGAGGTTCAGACATGACTTGAGAATTAAGGGACAGAAGTTTAGGGGTAACATGAGGGGGAACTTCTTTACTCAGAGAGTGGCAGCGGTGTGGAATGAGCTTCCAGTGGAAGTGGTGGAGGCTGGCATGTTCGTTGGTGTCATTTAAAAATAAATTGGATAGGTATATGGATGAGAAGGGAATGGAGGGTTATGGTACGAGGGCAGGCAGGTGGGACTAAGGGAAAATACGTGTTCGGCACGGACTTGTTTTAGATTTAGATTTAGATAGCCTTTATTGTCATTCAGACCGAAGTCTGAACGAAATTGAAGCAGTCATACATACAATACAATAAAATAAAAAACAACAATAAACACATATTAACATCCACCACAGTGAGTCCACCCAACATCTCACTGTGATGGAGGCTAAAGTCTTAGGTCTCCAGACTCTTCCCTCCTCTTCTCCCTCTGCGCTGAGGCGATACCCCCCGGGCGATGTTACAACTGTCCCTCGGCTCAAACACCGCGGCCCGGGGTGGTCGAAGCTGCCGCCCACCAGTCCTGCTGACGCAGCCGCTGGCCCGCGGCCGAACCCCGGACTCAGGCCACCGCCGCCAGAACACCGTCCCAGCCTCCGGAGCTCCGTTCCAGCCCCGAGCCGGATCGCGCTCACGTGAGTACCGTTACCGTCTCAGCCTCGCGCCAGGCCGCCCCGACCGGGCGCCGCTCCTCCCTCGGGCTGGGAACGCCGTACCTCCCCGAGCTCGGCTACTCCGACGGGAGCACCGTTCCTTCCTCGGGCCGGCCGCCCTCACGGGAGCGTCACAGCCCCTCACGAAAGCCCTGTTCCAGCCCCGAGCCGGGCCGTCCTCACGGGAGCGAGCTCAGTGCGAGTCCTGGCGGGCTCTGCCTCCTGAGCCTCGAGGTCGCCAGTTCCGCCATTAGGCCTCAGCGCAGACGGAGGCAGAGAAGGGGAATACGACAAAAAAGTCGCATTCCCCCGCAGGGAGAGACAGCAAGCCCCGTTTCAACCCCCCCCCCCAAAAACAGAAACTAAAACCAAAACTAGACTAACCAAAACGAAAATAAACAACCCAAAAAACACAAAACAAACAGGACTGCCGGAGAGCCGCTGCAGCCAGAGCCGCGCCGCCACTGTTAGGGCCGAGATGGCCTGTTTCCCTGCTGTAATTGTTATATGGTTATATTAATGATAGATTTAATAATAATATATACATATATATACATATATATATATATATATATATATATAAAATGATAAGATATGTATGAAAATATCTCTATTTACAATATAAATATATCATTCATATCAAGTACAAGTGAGTTTATTGTCCTGTGTCCCTGTACAGGACAATGACATTCTTGCTTTGCTTCAGCACAACAGAACATAGTCGGCATTGACTACAGAACAGATCAGTGTGTCCATATAATAATAATACTACTAATAACTTTATTTATAGAGCACTATAAAACAACCCCTGTTGCAACTAAGTGCTGTACATGGACAATAAATTATTACACGACACGCCTGTTCTCACGGTGCAACCTGAAGCAAGACTTAACAAGAGTTTAACATCGTGGGAACCTCCTGCGATAGCAGTACGGCATTCGTGGACCACCGAGGACCTCCGTGGCGCTAACGGCAGGTAGTCGTGTAACTTGTTAAGGTCGGGAGAAAATTCAAACATTTTTGAATTTCTCCAAGAGTGACCTGAGCAGCGTTGCAACATTGTATGAAGGCAGATGCCAGTGCGATATCCGTGAGATGTCCGTAATGACTCTTGCGGGTACCGTGGGAACTCCTGCGAACGGTCATATGGGTTGAGCACAACACCGGCTGAAAGGACGCCATCGAGAAGGCGTCTGGCATCCGGCTTTGAAAATGTTTTGGCATTGGCTTTTTTAAATGTTTGATGTAATTTATGTTTTTATGTGTCTTGAGTTCTATGTGCAAATCCTTTCCAGTTCCAGGTATCAGAGCGTTGGAAGCAGGATGCCAGAGGCCACTCTAGCCCCCCCCCCCCCCCCCACACCCCACCCACACACACACACACTTACCGGGCGCAGGTGGGCATTGGGGAGTCTGAAGACGTCTGCCATGGTGCAAGCCATCTGGAACTTGGTCATCTGCTCATTGCCAGTCCAGTGGAAAACCCCACTGACCCACTACTCACTGCTGGTCCCCGCACCGGGCCTTGCGCTGCCCCACTAGTCACTGCTTGTCCCCGCACCGGGCCTTGCGCTGCCCCACTAGTCACTGCTGGTTCCCGCACCGGGCCTTGCGCTGCCCCACTAGTCACTGCTGGTCCCCGCACCGGGCCTTGCGCTGCCCCACTAGTCACTGCTGGTCCCCGCACCGGGCCTTGCGCTGCCCCACTAGTCACTGCTGGTCCCCGCACCGGGCCTTGCGCTGCCCCACTAGTCACTGCTGGTCCCCGCACCGGGCCTTGCGCTGCCCCACTAGTCACTGCTGGTCCCCGCACCGGGCCTTGCGCTGCCCCACTAGTCACTGCTGGTCCCCGCACCGGGCCTTGCGCTGCCCACTAGTCACTGCTGGTCCCCGCACCGGGCCTTGCGCTGCCCCACTAGTCACTGCTGGTCCCCGCACCGGGCCTTGCGCTGCCCCACTAGTCACTGCTGGTCCCCGCACCGGGCCTTGCGCTGCCCCACTAGTCACTGCTGGTCCCCGCACCGGGCCTTGCGCTGCCCCACTAGTCACTGCTGGTCCCCGCACCGGGCCTTGCGCTGCCCCACTAGTCACTGCTGGTCCCCGCACCGGGCCTTGCGCTGCCCCACTAGTCACTGCTGGTCCCCGCACCGGGCCTTGCGCTGCCCCACTAGTCACTGCTGGTCCCCGCACCGGGCCTTGCGCTGCCCCACTAGTCACTGCTGGTCCCCGCACCGGGCCTTGCGCTGCCCCACTAGTCACTGCTGGTCCCCGCACCGGGCCTTGCGCTGCCCCACTAGTCACTGCTGGTCCCCGCACCGGGCCTTGCGCTGCCCCACTAGTCACTGCTGGTCCCCGCACCGGGCCTTGCGCTGCCCCACTAGTCACTGCTGGTCCCCGCACCGGGCCTTGCGCTGCCCCACTAGTCACTGCTGGTCCCCGCACCGGGCCTTGCGCTGCCCCACTAGTCACTGCTGGTCCCCGCACCGGGCCTTGCGCTGCCCCACTAGTCACTGCTGGTCCCCGCACCGGGCCTTGCGCTGCCCCACTAGTCACTGCTGGTCCCCGCACCGGGCCTTGCGCTGCCCCACTAGTCACTGCTGGTCCCCGCACCGGGCCTTGCGCTGCCCCACTAGTCACTGCTGGTCCCCGCACCGGGCCTTGCGCTGCCCCACTAGTCACTGCTGGTCCCCGCACCGGGCCTTGCGCTGCCCCACTAGTCACTGCTGGTCCCCGCACCGGGCCTTGCGCTGCCCCACTAGTCACTGCTGGTCCCCGCACCGGGCCTTGCGCTGCCCCCCTAGTCACTGCTGGTCCCCGCACCGGGCCTTGCGCTGCCCCACTAGTCACTGCTGGTCCCCGCACCGGGCCTTGCGCTGCCCACTAGTCACTGCTGGTCCCCGCACCGGGCCTTGCGCTGCCCCACTAGTCACTGCTGGTCCCCGCACCGGGCCTTGCGCTGCCCCACTAGTCACTGCTGGTCCCCGCACCGGGCCTTGCGCTGCCCCACTAGTCACTGCTGGTCCCCGCACCGGGCCTTGCGCTGCCCCACTAGTCACTGCTGGTCCCCGCACCGGGCCTTGCGCTGCCCCACTAGTCACTGCTGGTCCCCGCACCGGGCCTTGCGCTGCCCCACTAGTCACTGCTGGTCCCCGCACCGGGCCTTGCGCTGCCCCACTAGTCACTGCTGGTCCCCGCACCGGGCCTTGCGCTGCCCCACTAGTCACTGCTGGTCCCCGCACCGGGCCTTGCGCTGCCCCACTAGTCACTGCTGGTCCCCGCACCGGGCCTTGCGCTGCCCCACTAGTCACTGCTGGTCCCCGCACCGGGCCTTGCGCTGCCCCACTAGTCACTGCTGGTCCCCGCACCGGGCCTTGCGCTGCCCCACTAGTCACTGCTGGTCCCCGCACCGGGCCTTGCGCTGCCCCACTAGTCACTGCTGGTCCCCGCACCGGGCCTTGCGCTGCCCCACTAGTCACTGCTGGTCCCCGCACCGGGCCTTGCGCTGCCCCACTAGTCACTGCTGGTCCCCGCACCGGGCCTTGCGCTGCCCCACTAGTCACTGCTGGTCCCCGCACCGGGCCTTGCGCTGCCCCACTAGTCACTGCTGGTCCCCGCACCGGGCCTTGCGCTGCCCCACTAGTCACTGCTGGTCCCCGCACCGGGCCTTGCGCTGCCCCACTAGTCACTGCTGGTCCCCGCACCGGGCCTTGCGCTGCCCCACTAGTCACTGCTGGTCCCCGCACCGGGCCTTGCGCTGCCCCACTAGTCACTGCTGGTCCCCGCACCGGGCCTTGCGCTGCCCCACTAGTCACTGCTGGTCCCCGCACCGGGCGACAGTAAAGCAAAGCAAGATTCCAGCTGTGATAGTTTACAGTCAACTGTTCTCCCTCTACCTCCCCCACCCCCCCCCTCCCCCATCTCTCCCCCTCGCTCACTTCCCCTCTCCCACCCACCTCCCCTCCCTCTCTCCCGGGTGGGGGGGGAGTGAGGGGATCGGGGGTTGGGGCTCTACACCCACAGGTGGTGCTCGGACAGCTGCTGACACATCAAGGCACGTGGATGGGGATTGAGTGATGGGTGGGGGGGGGGGGGGTGTGATGGTATGGGGAGGGGAGGTCAGTGACGGGGGGGGGGGTGTGAGCGTTGGAGAGGGAGGGGAGGGGGGGCACTGACCTGTAGCCATCGCTCGGACAGCTGCCGGCACACCAGGGCCACATCGGCCACGTGGGTGGGGTAACGTTGCTGCCAGTGGTCTACGCTGGCCATCCGCTCGCACCCCTGCACTGGTCGCACCGTGAGAAAGCCCTAAATGAGAGAGTAAAAACAATCAAATTAAAAACATTAAAAGCACTAAACCAGGAGGAAAGTCTCTCTCAAGCAGGGTCAAAAGCCAAGGAATATAAATGTGTTTTAATACTGGTTTTGAAGATGGACAGTGAGGGGGCCTGTCTGATGTGCAACGGCAGAGTGTTCCAGAGTGCCGGAGCAGCAACAGAGAAGGCTCTATCCCCTCTGAGCTTCCGCTTAGACCTCGGTACCTCCAGGAGCAGCTGATCTGCTGACCTGGGGCACCGGGCAGGAGCGTATGGATGAAGCAGCTCAGAGGGAGGTGTATAGTATATCTTTATTGTCATTTTCCTGAGTATTCACATACCCAGAGGAAACAAAAAAACGTTGCTCAACCAGTGTCCATTCTTCCACACCAGGGCATCGGAAATGTCCTCGATCTTCAGGGAACGGGGATTCCCCTCCGCCACCATAGATGAGGCTCGCACCAGGGTCTCATCCATACCCCGCAACACTGCTCTCTCTCTCCCCATCCCCGCACTCGCAACAAGGGCAGAGTCCCCCTAGTCCTCACCTTTCACCCCACCAGCCGGCAAACACCACAAATAATCTTCCGCCACTTCCGCCACCTCCAACGTGACCCCACCATTCGCCACATCTTCCCATCTCCCCCCATGTCTGCCTTCCGCAAAGACCGCTCCCTCCGCAACTCCCTTGTCAATTCTTCCCTTCCCTCCCGCACCACCCCCTCCCCGGGCACTTTCCGTTGCAACCGCAAGAAATGCAACACCTGTCCCTTCACCTCCCCCCTCGACTCCATTCAAGGACCCAAGCATTCGTTCCAGGTGCGACAAAGGTTCACCTGTATCTCCTCCAACCTCATCTACTGCATCCGCTGCTCTAGACGTCAGCTGATTTACATCGGGGAGACTAAGCGGAGGTTGGGCGATCGTTTCGCCGAACACCTCCGCTCAGTCCGCAATAACCTACCTGAACTCCTCGGGACAGGGACGATGGTGGCACTCTTAAGACAGTTGGGCACCACTGCCTGGCTGAGTGAGATGTTAAAAATGTCTGTGAAGACATCTTTCAGTTGCTCGTTCAGGTAAGGCGGGGCGAGCCCATTTAGAGATTTAAAAACAAATAAAAGAGTCTTAAAATGAACTGGAAAGTACACCGGGAGCCAGTGGAGGGAGGGAGGCCAGAATTGGTGTTGTGTGCCCCCTCTTTCGAGTTCCGGTTAAGAGGCGAGCGGCAGCATTTTGAACCAACTGGAGACGAGCCAGGGAAGATCAAGCAACTCCAGAATAGAGTGCGTTACAGTAATCCAGCCTAGACGTGGGAGGCGCGACTCTCGTCAGCAGCGGCCTCTGCAGTCCGTCTGTCTGTTTATTATTTTTGTCTCGTTTCCATGTAGTTTTTATTTTATTTTTTTGTCGGGGTGTGTGTGTGTGTGTGTGTGTGTGGGTGGGGGGTGGGGTGGGTGTGTGTGGGGGGGGTGGGGGTGTGTGTGTGGGGGGACTTTAAAATCTTTCCCCTGCACGGGAGACCCGACCTTTTCTTTGTCGGGTCTCCGTTGTCGTTGGGGCTGAGCAACGTGGAGCGGCCTCCAACAGGAACGACCTGGGGCTCCAGTCGCGGAGCTGCGGTCCTACTCACCTTCGTGGAGCTGGCCGAGTCCGGAGCGGGTGGAGCGGTGGTGGAGCGCTGCTGCCACCCGACCCCCGGAGCTTCGGAGGCTGCAGCCGCGGGTCTGGCGGACGGCAACGCCGGGAGCCCGCGGGTCCCTGGTGGGGAGACCGCTTTACGGGGCTTCCGCAACGGCGACTTCTCCCGCCCGAGTTGCGGGGTTGAGGAGCGCCTGGAGCGGGGCCTTACATCACCGCCCGGCGCGGCTTGGAATGGCCGCGGGACTTTGCGAGCGCCCGCCGGGGGCTCTAACACCAAGACCCGGTGCGCGGCCTTGCATCACCCGGCGTGGCTTTAATGGCCGCGGGACAATCACCATCGCCAGCCGGGGGCTTTGACTTTGACTCTGACATCGGGGGGGGGGGGGGGGGGGGGGGGGGGGGGGGGAGTGCAGGGGAGAGATAAGTGTTTTTGCCTTCCGTCACAGCGATGTGATGGATGTTTGTGTAAACTGTGTTGTGTCTCGGGGCTTTTTCGTTTTGTAATGTATGGCTGCAGAAACGACATTTCGTTTGGACCTCACGGGGTCCAGATGACAAATAAATTGTATTGTATTGTATTGTATTGTATGTGATAATAAAGAACACAAAACACTTCATTACTATGGGTGTTAGAGCCACTGGTCGAAAGTCATTATGGCAGGCTGGGTTTGGTTTCTTCGGGACAGGGACGATGGTGGCACTCTTAAGACAGTATATTAATGATATATTTAATAATAATATATACATATATATATATAAAATGATAAGATATGTATTAATATATATCTATCTACAATATAAATATATAATTCATATATATACACAATAATAAGATATGTATTAAATATATCTATTTACAGTATATATAAATATCATTCATATATTAATATATATAGACAATAATAATCAAATATGTATTAAATATATCTATTTACAATATATATTAATGATAGATTTAGATACATATAAGTATATATACAATAATAATGAAATATACATTAAATATATCCATTTACAGTATATATTAATGATAGATTTAATAATATATACATATATATATATAAAATGATAAGATATGTATGAAAATATCTCTATTTACAATATAAATATATCATTCATATCAAGTACAAGTGAGTTTATTGTCCTGTGTCCCTGTACAGGACAATGACATTCTTGCTTTGCTTCAGCACAACAGAACATAGTCGGCATTGACTACAGAACAGATCAGTGTGTCCATAGAATAATAATACTACCAATAACTTTATTTATAGAGCACTATAAAACAACCCCTGTTGCAACTAAGTGCTGTACATGGACAAGAAATTATTACACGACACGCCTGTTCTCACGGTGCAACCTGAAGCAAGACTTAACAAGAGTTTAACATCGTGGGAACCTCCTGCGATAGCAGTACGGCATTCGTGGACCACCGAGGACCTCCGTGGCGCTAACGGCAGGTAGTCGTGTAACTTGTTAAGGTCGGGAGAAAATTCAAACATTTTTGAATTTCTCCAAGAGTGACTTGAGCAGCGTTGCAACATTGTATGAAGGCAGATGCCAGTGCGATATCCGTGAGATGTCCGTAATGACTCTTGCGGGTACCGTGGGAACTCCTGCGAACGGTCATATGGGTTGAGCACAACACCGGCTGAAAGGAGGCCATCGAGAAGCAGATGTACGGCTTTGAAAATGTTTTGGCATTGGCTTTTTTAAATGTTTGATGTAATTTATGTTTTTATGTGTCTTGAGTT
The DNA here is from genome assembly GCF_010909765.2 of Amblyraja radiata. Lineage (NCBI taxonomy): Eukaryota > Metazoa > Chordata > Chondrichthyes > Rajiformes > Rajidae > Amblyraja > Amblyraja radiata. Next base: position 290,011 of record NW_022630107.1, read on the forward strand.
CTATGTGCAAATCCTTTCCAGTTCCAGGTATCAGAGCGTTGGAAGCAGGATGCCAGAGGCCACTCAGCCACTCTAGCCTGCCCCCCCCCCCCCCCCCCACCCACACACACTTACCGGGCGCAGGTGGGCATTGGGGAGTCTGAAGACGTCTGCCATGGTGCAAGCCATCTGGAACTTGGTCATCTGCTCATTGCCAGACCAGTGGAAAACCCCACTGACCCACTAGTCACTGCTGGTCCCCGCACCGGGCCTTGCGCTGCCCCACTAGTCACTGCTGGTCCCCGCACCGGGCCTTGCGCTGCCCCACTAGTCACTGCTGGTCCCCGCACCGGGCCTTGCGCTGCCCACTAGTCACTGCTGGTCCCCGCACCGGGCCTTGCGCTGCCCCACTAGTCACTGCTGGTCCCCGCACCGGGCCTTGCGCTGCCCCACTAGTCACTGCTGGTCCCCGCACCGGGCCTTGCGCTGCCCCACTAGTCACTGCTGGTCCCCGCACCGGGCCTTGCGCTGCCCCACTAGTCACTGCTGGTCCCCGCACCGGGCCTTGCGCTGCCCCACTAGTCACTGCTGGTCCCCGCACCGGGCCTTGCGCTGCCCCACTAGTCACTGCTGGTCCCCGCACCGGGCCTTGCGCTGCCCCACTAGTCACTGCTGGTCCCCGCACCGGGCCTTGCGCTGCCCCACTAGTCACTGCTGGTCCCCGCACCGGGCCTTGCGCTGCCCCACTAGTCACTGCTGGTCCCCGCACCGGGCCTTGCGCTGCCCCACTAGTCACTGCCTGCCATTGTGAAAAGGACCCGTTTACTCCTACTCTTTGCTTCCTGTTTGCCAGCCAGTTCTCTATCCATGTGACTGTGCAAGCTCCATATATTAATGATACCATAATAAGATATGTATTAAATATATATCTATCTACAGTAAATATGAATGATTTATTTAATAATATATACGCAAATATCTCGTTCAGTTTTAATCAGCAAATCCTAGTTATTGAGGGAGTTGAGTCTAGGAGCAGGGAGGTCCTTCTGCAGTTGTACAGGGTCTTGGTGAGACCACACCTGGAGTATTGCGTACAGTTTTGGTCTGGGTGGCAGTGTGAACTGTGAGGAAGATGCAGGGTGACTTGGACAGGTTGGGGGAGCGGGCAGAAGCGTGGCAGATGCAGTTTAATGCGTCAAGTTGGGAAAAGGGGATCTGGGGGTCCTTGTACATCAGTCTATGAAAGTAAGCATGCAGGTACAGCAGGCAGTGAAGAAAGCCAATGGCCTGTTGGCCTTTATAACAAGAGGAGTTGAGTACAGGAGCAAAGAGGTCCTTCTGCAGTTGTACAGGGCCCTGGTGAGACCACACCTGGAGTATTGTGTGCAGTTTTGGTCCCCTAATTTGAGGAAGGACATTCTTGCTATTGAGGGAGCCCAGCGTAGGTTCACCAGGTTAATTCCCGGGATGGCGGGACTGTCATATGCTGAGAGAATGGAGCGGCTGTGGGCTTGTACACTCTGTGGAGTTTAGAAGGATGAGAGGAGGGCTCTCATTGAAACATATATGAGATTATTAAGGGCTTGGACACGCTAGAGGCAGGAAACATGTTCCCCATGTTGGGGGAGTCCAGAACCAGGGGCCACACACACACACACAGTTTAAGAATAAGGGGTTGGCCATTTAGAAAACTCAAGTGCATTTTCGTACCATTTTCAATTAGCCACACAGTTAAAAGGCACAGTTAACATAGACAACAGGTGCAGGAGTAGGCCATTCGGCCCTTCGAGCCTGCACCATTCGCCATTCAATATGATCATGGCTGATCATCCAACTCAGTATCCTGTACCTGCCTTCTCTCCATACCCCCTGATCCCTTTAGCCACAAGGGCCACATCTAACTCCCTCTTAAATATAGCCAATGAACTGTGTGGCCTCAACTACCTTCTGTGGCAGAGAATTCCACAGATTCACCACTCTCTGTGTGTGAAAAAAAAATGTTTTTCTCATCTCGGTCCTAAAAGATTTCCCCCTTATCCTTAAAACTTGATGATGGAGTTCACACTGTGACTGGCTACGCAGTCATGAGTATAGAGTGAGTACAGCAGGGGGCTGAGCACTCATTAGTATAGAATGAGTACAGCAGGGGGCTGAGCACTCATTAGTATAGAGTGAGTACAGCAGG
>NW_022630108.1:0-46227 GCF_010909765.2 Amblyraja radiata
GGGGGGGGGGGTGAAGGTGACAGCGCGGGGGGGGGGGGTGACAGCGGGGGGGGGGGGTGAAGGTGACAGCCCGGGGGGGGGGTGAAGGGTGAAGGTGACGGCGCGGGGGGGGGGTGAAGGTGACAGCGCGGGGGGGGGGTGAAGGGTGAAGGTGACAGCGCGGGGGGGGGGGGGGTGAAGGGTGATAATGACGGGGTTGACGGACGCCGCCAGCTTTCGACGCCATTTCACCTCCCTCTCGCCTCCCCCCAACTCTCCAGCCGGTTAAAGCCCCAAAGACAGCTCCTCTAGTCAGTGGCGCAGCGTGGGGGGGGGGGTAATTAGATAAATTAGATTTAAAAAAATTATTTAACAATTTTTTTGCGCCCCTAAAAATGTAATGAACAATTTTAACTAACCAGCGATCTGTGCGCCGAGGCCGCTGCCGCTGTCCCAGCCGCCGCCGTCGTCCACTGGGCCCGTGGTCTGGTCGAGTGGCCGCTGCCGCCGGAACGTGCTCCAGCTCCGAGGTCAGGCCGCCGCTGCTCGAGCTCCGAGGTCAGGCCGCCGCTGCCGCTGCTCCGAGGTCAGGCCGCCGCTGCCGCTGTCCCAGCTCCGAGGTCAGGCCGCCGCTGCCCCAGCTCCGAGGTCAGGCCGCCGCTGCCGCTGCTCCGAGGGCCGCCAGCTCCGCCATTAGGGCCTCGGCGCAGGCGGAGACGACAAAAGAAGTCGCATCTCCCGAAAGGAAAGGGACCAAAAAAACCGCTAACGAGGAGGCGCAATATTTTAAACTGCCCCGGGCGCCACTGCCTCGAGTATCTTTGGACCCAACTATCGACCACAACTCGTCCAGCTGCTGCACCGGCAACTGGCGACTCTCGCCCCCGACCAACACGGACAACTGACGGCCTCGCGCTCGCGTTCCCGCCCAATCCCCCCCACAGCCGTTGACCGTTGACGCCCAGCCGTTGACGCCCAGTTGTTGACGCCCGCCCGCGCCGCTCGCGCCGCCCGCACTGCGCCCGCTGGGAAGGAGGAGCCGGTTCCAGAAGCTTCTTCAAGGCAAGGCAACTTTATTTATGCAGCACATGTCATGCACGAGGCAGACGCAAAGCGCTTCGCGTAAAAAAACATGCCATTACGATAAAATGAAATAAAATAGAAGAATTAAAAGAAAAGAAAAGAAAAGCAAAATTAAAAAATGCATCAGAGGAAAGTGCAAAAGTTAAAAGTGCAATGTAGTTAAGATTTAGCTGAAAGCTAAAGTAAACATAAAAGTTTTCAGAAGGTACTTCCAAATCTGAGGAAGGACATTATTGCCATGGAGGGAGTACAGAGAAGGTTCACCAGACTGATTCCTGGGATGTCAGGACTGTCTTATGAAGAAAGACTGGATAGACTTGGTTTATACTCTCTAGAATTTAGGAGATTGAGGGGGGGATCTTATAGAAACTTACAAAATTCTTAAGGGGTTGGACAGGCTAGATGCAGGAAGATTGCTCCCGATGTTGGGGAAGTCCAGGACAAGGTCACAGCTTAAGGATAAGGGGGAAATCCTTTAAAACCGAGATGAGAAGAACTTTTTTCACACAGAGAGTGGTGAATCTGTGGAACTCCCTGCCACAGAGGGTAGTCGAGGCCACAGTTCATTGGCTATATTTAAGAGGGAGTTAGATGTGGCCCTTGTGGCTAAAGGGATCAGGGGGTATGGAGAGAAGGCAGGTACGGGATACTGAGTTGGATGATCAGCCATGATCATATTGAATGGCGGTGCAGGCTCGAAGGGCCGAATGGCCTACTCCTGCACCTAATTTCTATGTTTCTATGTTTACACAAAATTGCTGGGGAAACTCAGCGGGTGCAACAGCATCTATGGAGCGAAGGAAATAGGCGACGTTTCGTAGCAATGTCACAAAACTTTGAGATTTAAAAAATCAAGTCTGTAATTTATCCCATCAGATAAAGCATAAAAAGAAGTTTAATTTGACACCTAATTCACTTTCATATCTCAAGTATTTAAAAAGTTATGGCCATTTTCATACTCGGAAATTAGCATCTTGTTCCCTATTGATTTTCTATGGACATAACAAAAAAGCTGTGATCGTGTGCAGTCAAAAGCCCATAACTTTCTTAAAAGTTAAGAGAACTGAATGGAATTTTCAGTTATCGTAGATTGAACCATTCTGAAACAAATATAAAATAATCTTACTTGGATGACCTGAAATTAAAGCATATAATTAGTTAGTTACCCAAGTGTAGCTAATTTCAAACTTCAATTACTAGATCTAAACATCTATCCATTTCTTAATAAATGATTAACATTTTTAAATAGCCTAAGTGTCCAAATAATATTCATAAATAATTCACAATAAAACATGATTTTTAAATCTCATTTACATTAATTTATAGGCCAAATGGAAGGAATTTAGTGTTCAATTGCTGTACATTAAAGTCCATTTTAAATCAGCTTTCTAGTGGGATCCTGTGAACGCGCTGGTTTAGAACGTTCACATTGCGCTAGATTTGTGCCCTCAAATGCCCAGAAAAATACTGCGGGATATAATGGGCCCAAAATGAGCTACTCGCAATATTAAACTTTGTATAAAGGGATCTTAAGAAGCCCTTTTTAATGTAAAAATATGCAGCCTACCTTCAGTTGTTTGCTCTATGAGACCCTGCGGTTGCTGGTGTTCGCGGGTTTAGAGATTGATTTTTAAACTACTATAACTATTATACGAGGCCTTTAAAACTAATAATAGCTTTTGCTATTTAAACCCGCCACCCTCTAAACGGCGCCAAAATCGCGCACACCCGCAGCGACAGATTTTCAGCGACGCTTCAGGTAGGCTTTGCAACATACCTAGTACAAGCGTCACTTCCAGTACATGTTATTGATGCTGAAAACGTGTACTTTCACACCCGTTTAAAAACCGACGAAAGCGGCCCGTTTTTGAGCTGTAAATAACTGTGCCAGTCGGGGTGACCGTGAGACACAGTTATCTTACTTTACAGTCCAGAAGATAGATAAAAACGAAGGTAAATACAAGAGGGAGCTGAAGGGGCAAAAACAGCGGAAGTGGTTAGCGGACATTCGCCGTGAAGATATAAAGATCGAAAATATCGGGAATTATCGTGTTTGCTCGCTGCATTTCATCAAAAGTAAGGCATTATGTTTTATCTTCATTCATTTGTTATATGAAAAGTTTTAAAAGTGAAAAATCCGTCAGTAAAATTGTAAAATCGCCCATGGTTCTCAGGTGGGTTTTAACATGCAAAATGAAAACGCTTCTGAAGCTACATTTACCATTTAAATAACCGTAAACTATCAATGCGTTTTGAAATAAATTTTACTCAGATGCAAGCTAAGGAATGGGATAATTGTCAGCTGTTAATTGGATAATAATAATGAAATGTCCTGATTTTGTCCAATTAACAGCTGACAATTATCCCATTCCTTAGCTTGCATCTGAGTAAAATTTATTTCAAAACGCATTGATAGTTTACGATTATTTAAATGGTCAATGGAGCTTCAGAAGCGTTTTCATTTAGTTGCTTTTCTTTTTTACTTTCCACACTTTACTAACCAAACTTGCTATTGCCTTTTTTTTAATCTTATATCATATTATATTTTGTATTTGGAATGGAATTGCATATTTTATTTAAGGAGATATGTTCGGATGGAAAACAGACGTGACCTAAAATTCATCTACCTGATGTTCAAGTATAAGGTAGGGTTGAGTGTGCTGAATCATCTGCTCTACCACTTAATCACAAGATGCAAGACATGAATATAAAAATTGGGGGTGAGGGAATTAAATTCTGTAGTTGGAATGTTAAGGGAATTAATGAACCTATCAAGAGAGGCAAAGTGTTAGCTCATTTAAAATCATTGAAAACAGATATAATATTTCTCCAGGAGACACATCTTAAAAAGGAAGCACAACACAGATTGAAAGCAAAATGGATTGCTAAAGCGTACCACTCTTCATTCTCACATAAATCTAGAGGTGTTGCAATATTAATTCGTAAAGGTATACCCTTTAAACATATATCAACGATAGAAGACATTGAAGGCAGATATATTGTAATAATAGGGGAGTTATACTTAAAAAAGGTGACTCTCCTCAATGTGTATGGACCAAATTTTGATAGCCCTCTGTTTTTTAAGAGAATTCTTAACAATATCCCGGAAGGTACACAACAAAACTTAATAATCGGCGGAGATTTAAATTGTACATTGGATGCTTGTTTGGATAGATCATCAACTCAAAGAAAACTAAAATCTCGATCAAGTGAATTTTTAAATTCATACATTAATACTACTAATATTAAGGACGTTTGGAGAATTGAAAATCCATCGGGCCGAGAATATTCATTTTACTCACCAGTACATAAAACTTACTAAAGGATAGACTATTTTTTAGTAGATTCAAAACTTATCCCATTTACCTATAACTCACAATATCATAACATCATAATCTCAGACCACGCTCCATTAACATTTATGATCAAAGTAAACGGAATGGCAGAGACACAGTCACAATGGAGATTTAATCCCCAAATCTTAAAAGATAAGTCATGTAATGAATACCTAGTAAAACAGGTTAAAATGTTTTTTGAGGCTAACGATAGCCCTGAAATCTCTGCTTCCCTTCTTTGGGAAACATTTAAAGCATTTGTACGAGGAGCATTAATTTCTTCTCAATCATTTTTTAATAAAGAGAATAGGGCCAAACAACAGAAACTGGAAATGGAAATAAAGCAATTAGACACAGAAAATGCAGCAGCACCATCCACGATAAAACACAATAAAATTGCAGTATTGAAATATAAATTAAACAAGATATATTCAGACCAAGTTATAAAACTTTATCAACATACAAAACAATTAAATTTTGAATTTGGTGACAAACCACAAAAAATATTAGCGCGTCAACTTCGCAAATTGGATGGGGAAAAAACAATATATAAAATTAGAACAGACAAGGGAGAAACATTAACACTGCCTAAAGATATTAATGATAGATTTCTACAATACTACCAAAAATTGTATTCATCTAAAATAACAGAACAATCAACGGGAATGGAAACATTTTTACAGAATTGTAAGTTTGCGGGTCTAGATCAGAAAGAGAGAGAATTGCTAGGGGCTGAAATTACGATAAAAGACATTGAAGAATCAATAAAATCCTTTAAAAAACGGAAAGTCTGCAGGACCCGATGGTCTAAATTCTGAATTTTATTAAAAAAATTATGATTTGCTTTTCCCACGCCTACAGACAATGTACAAATACGCATATACTCAACAGAAACTCCCAGAAACTAAATGAATCTACAATCATACTTATACCAAAAACGGACAAGGATCTTGAAGACCCAGGTTCATACAGAGCTATAGCCCTCTTAAATACTGATCAGAAAATATTAACTAAAATTCTATCTAATAGATTGAGCTTAGTGATCAGCAAATTAATACATCCCGACCAAACAGGGTTTATCCCCAAACGGTATTCATTTTATAATCTGAGAAGATTATTTAATATTATATACTCCAAAAGAATCCCTAACGCAGAGCTAGCAATTATCTCGTTAGATGCTGAAAAAGCATTTGACCAGGTAGAATGGCCATATTTATTTTCGGTGATGGAAAATTTTCAACTAGGAGAGAAGTACTGTACATGGGTTAAATTGTTATACTCTAATCCAACAGCTAGAATATTAACAAACAAAATGTTATCAACTAAATTTAATCTCTCTAGAGGCTGTAGACAAGGATGCTCACTATCCCCACTATTATTTGCTCTTGCAATCGAACCCCTAGCAGAAAGCGTTAGAAACCATCCAGGAATATTTGGATACAATACTAGAGACACAAGGAATAAAATCTCCTTATATGCAGATGATATACTAATATATATTACAAAATTAGAAACTAGTATTCCAAACCTATTAAATCTAATAACTCAATTTGGTCAGTTTTCGGGATATAGAATTAATTGGAATAAAAGCGAAATCATGCCAATAACAAAATTCAATTTACATACAATACAACAATCCCCTTTTAAAATAGTTAAAGATAAATTTAAATACTTAGGAATCTATGTAACTAAGACATATACCTCTTTATTTAAACTAAATTTCCCACCCTTACTGAATAAACTACATAAGAATATTCAATACTGGAAAACACTCCCCATTTCTATGCTTGGGAGAATTAATGCTATAAAAATGATTTTTTTACCGCAACTGCTGTACCTACTTCAATTAATTCCGATATATATCCCAAAAAACTTTTTTCAAAAAAGTCGATTCCATTGTTACAAGTTTTGTCTGGGATTATAAGAATCATAGAATAAGTAAAAAACATTTATGTAAATCAAAGATAAATGGAGGTTTGGCTTTGCCAAATTTCTTATTTTATTTTTGGGCAGTCCATATTAAAAACATGAATTTCTGGCTGGAAGAAATGGATCAACAACCAGATTGGCTAATGATGGAAAAGGAAGACTGTCTACCTTTTGAAATTGGACCGATCATATTTGCCCCCACAAAACTGCACAAAAAAACCTATAAAGAAAACCCCATAATACATAGTGGAATACGAATTTGGAAACAAATAAAAAAGATTTAAAATTGAATAATATACCACTCTGCCTTCCCATTGTAAATAATCCTTTATTCAAATCATCCTTTATGGACAAAGGTTTCACACAATGGAAAAATTATGGAATCAAAAATATAGGACATCTTTATGGGAAAGGTACTTTTCTTTCATTTCAAGAGTTACAACAGAATTATGGACTGCACTCAAATAATTTCTTCAGATATCTACAAATTAGAGATTATGTTAAATCTAATACACAAGTCTACAGGAATAGGGAATCAGAAATTCTTGATGAATGTTTGAACAAGCATCCTAATACTGAAAAACTAATAGCTTATATTTATAACACCCTACTAAACAACGAGGTACCACCGACCGAACCATATAGATACAAATGGGAAAATGAAATAGGTCACCCTATCACGAAAGATATGTGGGACGAAAGTTTACAACAAATACATCAATGTTCATTAAATGCCAGACATACTTTAATACAATTCAAGGTCTTACATAGACTACACTACTCTAAAATAAAACTAAATAGAATCTTCCCACAAATCTCTCCTATTTGTGATAAATGTCTACATCTAGAGGCTAATTTAACACATACGTTTGCAAACTGTATAAAACTTAAACATTTCTGGACTGATATTTTTGAAATAACTTCAGAAGTTATTAATACAAAACTGGACCCAGACACAAAATTAATAATACTTGGAATATCAGAACAAAGCTTAACACTCACAACAAACCAAAGAAATTTCCTCAACTACAGTATAATAACCGGGAAAAAATTAATATTAAAATTTTGGAAAGGCCCTACAACCCCCACAATTAAAATGTGGATTACGGAAATGTCGGAGACCCTATACTTAGAAAGAATTAGACTTGTCTTAATGGACAAACAAGATCTTTTCCATAAAATTTGGGCTCCATTCATTAACTATCTGAAGGGATAGATTGGCACAGCACGAGGACCCAACTGAAACTTGAACTCAGGAACAGATGAAAAGCTATACTTTATAACCTACGAACCTATCTCCATTGACGTATTACAGGTAACCCATTCCACCTCCCTTGTTTTTCTGTTGTGTTTTTTTTTCTTTCTTTTTTATTTGTAACTTTCTACCCTCTCTTTCTCCCTCTTTCTATAAAAAATAAAAACACTAGAAGCAGAAGTAATTGATAATGGAAAATTTTAATAATGTATGACTGATGTATATGAAAAGTTTTTTTACTATAATATGTAACTACATTCTATAATATGTCTACTTCTAATAAATAAATAAATAAAAAAGAAGCGTTTTCATTTTGCATGTTAAAACTCATCTGAGAACCATGGGCGATTTTGCAATTTTACTGAAGGATTTTTCACTTTTAAAACTTTTTATATAACAAATGAATAAAGATAAAACATAATGCCTTACTTTTGATGAAATGCAGCGAGCAAACGCGATAATTCCCGATATTTTCGATCTTTATATCTTCACGGCGAATGTCCGCTAACCACTTCCGCTGTTTTTGCCCCTTCAGCTCCCTCTTGTATTTACCTTCGTTTTTATCTATCTTCTGGACTGTAAAGTAAGATAATTGTGTCTCACGGTCACCCCGACTGGCACAGTTATTTAAAGCTCAAAAACGGGCCGCTTACGCGTTTTTTAGCGGGTGTGAAAGTACACGTTTTCAGCATCAATAACATGTACTGGAAGTGATGCTTGTACCCCAGTTGGATTTTGCGGTCACGTGGGTGAGGATCTATGTTCCAGTGACCTTTCGTGAAATCACCCTATAAAAAGTACAAAAGTTAAAAGTGCAATGTAGTTAAGATTTAGCTGAAAGCTAAAGTGAACGTAAAAGTTTTCAGTCTTGTTTTAAAAGTGGTCAAAGTTAGGGCAAGTCTTAAATCTTCAGGAAGTTTATTCCAGCTATTTGTTGCATAGTAACTAAATCCTGCTTTCCCATGTTTTGTATTTACTCTGGGAATCACTAACAGATTGGTCTCAGAAGCCAATATTACGCACTCATTTGTCTCTTGTTCAAAACTTTATAAATTTTGGTGTGGTATATTTGATATATTCTCAAAGCTATTTAAGACAAAAATGGAACCTAACACTGAAATGATTATATTTGGAGTAAGTGGAGATGGGAACAAATTAAATACACACCAAAACTCATTTTTTAATTATGGGTTAATAACAGGAAAAAAACTTATACTTAAATTTTGGAAAAATGCTAATATACCAACATTTAAAATGTGGATCAGTAATATGCTGGACACAGCACATTTGGAAGAAATGAGACTCCTCCTAATAGACAAACAAGACCTATTCTTAAGGAGTTGGTCCCCATTTATTGATTTCTTGGATTCATGTGGTGACATAGTATCATGAAAACCAACAGTTTCAGGTATGGGTGAAAGAAGATTTAGAATATTTAAAAAAACATCTCACTGTGGTAATGGAATAATCTCCCTCCTGCTTTCCTTCTTCACTTATTCCTTCTCTTTCACTTTTTCCTTATTGGTTTTTCACCCACGCTCACTAATCTACTCTTCACTTTTCACAACCTCTTTTTCTTCTCTCCTTTCTCACTTCTCTCTTAAAAAAAAAAGGGAAGTTGTACAGAGAATGTAATATGTTAACATCGTTTTTGTACCAATGCATTGTACTGACTTCTAATAAATAAAATAAAAAAAGAAAAAAAGATTGGTCTCAGAAGATCTTAGCGGTCTAGAAGGCTTATATAGTGGAAGCATGTCAGTGATATACTTTGGTCCTAAACCATGTAGTGATTTATAGGTGAGCAGCAGGATTTTGAAATCAATTCTCTGACATACAGGGAGCCAATGTAAGGATTTAAGAATTGGTGTAATGTGTTCAAATTTTTTGGTCTTTGTTAGAACTCTAGCAACAGCGTTCTGAACAAGCTGTAGCTGCCTGACAGTTTTTTTCGGAAGACCTGCAAAGAGACCGTTACAATAATCTAGCCTACTAGTAATAAAGGCATGTACAAGTTTTTCTAAGTCTTGAGCTGACATGAGTCCTCTTAATCTTGCTACGTTTTTGAGGTGATAGTAGGCCGATTTTGTTACTGATTTGATGTGACTGTCGAAATTTAAATCTGAATCCATAATGACCCCAAGATTTCTGGCTTTGTTTGAAGTTTTCAGGGACAGAGAGTGAAGGTGTTGGGTAACTTTAAGCCTTTCGTTTTTAGCACCAAAAACAATTATCTCCGTTTTGTCCTTATTTAGTTGGAGGAAATGTTGGCACATCCAGTCTTTGACTTGCTCAATGCACTGGCACAGCAGATCTATGGGGCGATAGTCATTTGGTGATAGCGCTACATAGATTTGAGTGTCATCGGCATAGCAGTGGTGGTCAATATTATTATTTCGCATGATTTGCCCTAGTGGGAGCATGTAGATGATGAATAAAGAGGGCCCTAAGATCGAACCTTGCGGGACTCCACCCCAACGGTCATTCATTCATTCATTCGGGGTTCGCTTCTCCACGTCGACGACGACGTCCGGAAGCCGACTATCATCACACAGTTCGATTTTTTTTTTAAACACCGGGTTTTCTGCCGTTTTTTTTTTTAAATTTTTGTTTGTTTTGAAAATCCCCGCTGCGGCCATCTGTCCTCAAAGTCACGAGTAACATAAGCGGATAGGCGGCAACGACGCAGATAGAGGGTGATTTCACGAAAGGTCACTGGATCATAGTAGTAGCAATGTTACAAAATTTTGAGATTTAAAAAATCAAGTCTGCAATTTATCCCATCAGATAAAGCATAAAAATAAGTTTAATTTGACACCTAATTCACTTTCATATCTCAAGTATTAAAAAAGTTATGGCCATTTTCATACTCGGAAATTAGCATCTTGTTCCCTATTGATTTTCTATGAACATAACAAAAAAGCTGTGATCGTGGACAGTCAAAAGCCCATAACTTTCTTAAAAATTAAGAGAACTGAATGAAATTTTCAGTTATCATAGATTGAAGCATTCTGAAACAAATATAAAATAATCTTACTTGGATGACCTGAAATTAAAGCATATAATTAGTTAGTTACCTAATCAGTTCCAAACTTCAATTACTAGATCTAAACATCTATCCAATTCTTAATAAATGATTAACATTTTTAAATAGCCTAAGTGTCCAAATAATATTCACAAATAATTCACAATAAAACATGATTTTTAAATCTCATTTACATTAATTTATAGGCGAAATGGAAGGAATTTAGTGTTCAATTGCTCTAAATTAAAGTCCATTTAAATCAGCTTTCTAGTGGGATCCTGTGAACGCGCTGGTTTAGAACGTTCACATTGCGGTAGATTTGTGCCCCAAATGCCCAGAAAATTACTGCGGGATATAATGGGGCCCAAATTAGCTACTCGCAACATTAAACTTTGTATAAAGGGATCTTAAGAAGCCCTTTTTAACGTAAAAATAAACAGCCTACCTTCATTTATTTGCTTTATGAGACCCTGCGGTTGCTGGTGGTCGCGGGTTTAGAGATTGATTTTTAAACTACTATAACTATTATACGAGGCCTTTAAAACTAATAACAGCGATTTTTCGTTAATAATTAACTAGGCTGAACATCTTCGATTTGAACAGCCTAGAGAAAATCGTGTTTTAAACCCGCCCCCCTCTAAACGGCGCCAAAATCGCGCACACGGGCTGGGACAGATTCTCAGCGATGCTTCAGGTAGGCTTTGCAACATACCTACATACAGGGGAAAACGGAAGGTAGGCTGTTTATTTTTACGTTCAAAAGGGCTTCTTAAGATCCCTTTATACAAAGTTTAATGTTGCGAGTAGCTAATTTGGGCCCATTATATCCCGCAGTATTTTTCTGGGCATTTGGGGCACAAATCTACCGCAATGTGAATGTTCTAAACCAGCGCGTTCACAGGATCCCACTCACAAGCTGATTTAAATGGACTTTAATTTACAGCAATTGAACACTAAATTCCTTCCATTTGGCCTATAAATTAATGTAAATGAGATTTTAAAATCATGTTTTATTGTGAATTATTTGTGAATATTATTTGGACACTTAGGCTATTTAAAAATGTTAATCATTTATTAAGAAATGGATAGATGTTTAGATCTAGTAATTGAAGTTTGGAATTAGGTACAATTAGGTAACTAACTAATTATATGCTTTAATTTCAGGTCATCCAAGTAAGATTATTATATATTTGTTTCAGAATGCTTCAATCTATGATAACTGAAAATTTCATTCAGTTCTCTTAATTTTTAAGAAAGTTATGGGCTTCTGACTATCCACGATCACAGCTTTTTTGTTATTTCCATAGAAAAATCAATAGGGTGATTTCACGAAAGGTCACTGGATCATAGATCTTCACCCATAGATGTACATTCTTTAAAACCGAAGGGGACAATTCTTTACGGGTATGATTACGGTTCGGGAGATTTTCGCAGGAAGTCAAAGATGGAAAGGTGAGCTGCGTTTGTGCAAGATTATGTCGAAGGTGATTGCAGTAAACCATCATTTAGACGGGTCTCGTTATTACGCACTTAGAAACATAGAAACATAGAAAATAGGTGCAGGAGTAGAGGCCATTCGGCCCTTCGAGCCTGCACCATTCGCCATTCAATATGATCATGGCTGATCATCCAACTCAGTATCCTGTACCTGCCTTCTCTCCATACCCCCTGATCCCTTTAGCCACAAGGGCCACATCTAACTCCCTCTTAAATATAGCCAATGAACTGTGGCCTCAACTACCTTCTGTGGCAGAGAATTCCACAGATTCACCACTCTCTGTGTGTGAAAAAAAATGTTTTTCTCATCTCGGTCCTAAAAGATTTCCCCTTTATCCTTAAACTGTGACCCCTAGTTCTGGACTTCCCCAACATCGGGAATAATCTTCCTGCATCTAGCCTGTCCAACCCCTTAAGAATTTTGTAAGTTTCTATAAGATCCCCCCCTCAATCTTCTAAATTCTAGCAAGTACAAACCGAGTCTATCCAGTCTTTCTTCATATGAAAGTCCTGACATCCCAGGAATCAGTCTGGTGAACCTTCTCTGTACTCCCTCTATGGCAAGAATGTCTTTCCTCAGATTAGGAGACCAAAACTGTACGCAATACTCCAGGTGTGGTCTCACCAGGACCCTGTACAACTGCAGTAGAACCTCCCTGCTCCTAGACTCAAATCCTTCGGTTATAGCGGACTGTCTCTTGGAGAGCACAGGCTGGTTGCGACACTGCCTGAAACCTGCACTAATCTCTGACACCTGCACTAGTCAAGAAACTATCTATCTCTGCCTCAAAAACATCCACTGGCTTAGCTTCCACAGCACAAACATAGCCTGTGACTGTATGGCCCTATGGCTCCAAGGCTTTATGCTTCTCTGACTCCATGACTCTGTTGCACTATCACGCTATGACCCCATGACACTGTGACACTGACTATGATTATATCTTCCGGTGCTGGGGATGGAGGTGGGTGGTGTCGACTCTAACGGCAGCTTGCTGCGACCTGCGGGCAGGAGGAAGGGAGAGAGAGAAGGGAGTCAAGTGGCGTCGAATCACAACGTAATCAGTCGGGTCGTACGCGCTTCAAGGTACCACACATGTTTATTAAAGTACACCTACAGACCGGGGACCACTTCTGACACCACGTCTCAATAGACTATAGACAATAGGTGCAGGAATAGGCCATTCGGCCCTTCCAGCCAGCACCGCCATTCAATGTGATCATGGCTGACCATCCACAATCAGTAGGTATGTTGCAAAACGTACCTGAAGCATCGCTGAAAATCTGTCCCAGCCTGTGTCCGCGATTTTGGCGCCGTTTAGAGGGGGGCGGGTTTAAAACGCGATTTTCCCTCGGCTGTTCAAATCGAGGTTTTTCAGCCTAGTTAATTATTAACGAAAAATCGCTGGAGGATTCCCTCGCTTGAGCTATTATTACTTTTAAGGGCTTTATCTAATTGTTATAGTAGTTTAAAAATTAACCTCTAAACTCCCGACAGCCGACAACGGGCCGGATCTCATACAGGGGAAAACGGAAGGTAGGCTGTTTATTTTTACGTTAGAAAGGGCTTCTTAAGATCCCTTTATACAAAGTTTAATGTTGCGAGTAGCTAATTTGGGCCCATTATATCCCGCAGTATTTTTCTGGGAATTTGGGGCACAAATCTACCGCAATGTGAACGTTCTAAGCCAGCGCGTTCACAGGATCCCACTAGAAAGCTGATTTAAATGGACTTTAATTTACAGCAATTGAACACTAAATTCCTTCCATTTGGCCTATAAATTAATGTAAATGAGATTTAAAAATCATGTTTTATTGTGAATTATTTGTGATATTATTTGGACACTTAGGCTATTTAAAAATGTTAATCATTTATTAAGAAATGGATAGGTGTTTTGATCTAGTAATTGAAGTTTGGAATTAGGTACAATTAGGTAACTAACTAATTATATGCTTTAATTTCAGGTCATCCAAGTAAGATTATTATATATTTGTTTCAGAATGCTTCAATCTATGATAACTGAAAATTTCATTCAGTTCTCTTAATTTTTAAGAAAGTTATGAGCTTTTGACTGTCCACGATCACAGCTTTTTTGTTATGTCCATAGAAAAGCAATAGGGTGATTTCACGAAAGGTCACTGGATCATAGATCCTCACCCATAGATGTACATTCTTTAAACCGAAGAGGACAATTCTTCACGGGTATCATTACGGTTCGGGAGATTATCGCAGGAAGTCAAAGATGGAAAGATGAGCTGCGTTTGTGCAGGATTATGTCGAAGGTGTTTGCAGTAAACCATCATTTATACGGGTCTCGTTATTACGCACTTAGAAACATAGAAACATAGACAATAGGTGCAGGAGTAGAGGCCATTCGGCCCTTCGAGCCTGCACCATTCGCCATTCAATATGATCATGGCTGATCATCCAACTCAGTATCCTGTACCTGCCTTCTCTCCATACCCCCTGATCCCTTTAGCCACAAGGGCCACATCTAACTCCCTCTTAAAAGATAGCCAATGAACTGTGTGGCCTCACTACCTGCGGGAGAGAATTCCGGGATTTTCCGGGAAAATATCGGGATTTTATCGCGTTTGCTCACTGCATTTCATCAAAACTAAGGCATTATTGATGTTTTGATGAAATGCAGCGAGCAAACGCGATAAAACCCCGATATTTTCTATCTTTATATCTGCACGACCAACAACTTCCGCTGTTATTTTCCCTTCAGCGCTCTCTTGTCTTTACCTTCGTTTTTCTTTATCTTCTGGACTCTAAAGTAAGATAGCTGTGCCTCGCGGTCACCCCGACTGGCACAGTTATTTACAGCTCAAAAACGGGCCGTTTTCGCGGTTTTTAACGGGTGTGAAAGTTCGCGTTTTCAGCATCAATAACATGTACTGGAAGTGACGTTTACCCCAGTTAAATTTTGCGGTCACGTGGGTGAGGATCTATGATCCAGTGACCTTTCGTGAAATCACCCTATAGGCGGCTCTCCTCTCCCCTCTGCCCCTGTCTCCCCCCTTCACCCTCCCCCATCTCCTCCTCCTCTCTCTCCCTTCCCCCCTCTCTCCCCTCCTGTTCCCTCCCCTCTCCCCCTCTCTCTCCTCTTTCTTCCCTCTGTCTCTCTCCCCTCCTCTCTGTCTCCCCCCTCTCTCTCCCTCACCCATCCTCCTATCTCTCCCTTCCCCTCCTCTCCCCCTCTCCATCCCTCTCTCCCCTCTCTCTTCCCCCTCCTCTCCTCTCCCCATCCCATCACCCCCTCCCAGCTCTTCCTTCCCTCTCTCCCCCTCTCTCAACACGTCATGTATATATAACAAACACCTTTAATTATTTCCCTGTATGAAATACCAGGTCTGCCTTTTATTTTATAATTCTATTCTCAATGCACCTGTTAACCTTATTGTTCCCAGTTTCCCTCTGCCCTGACCCTCAGTCTTCAAAAGGGTCTCGACCTGGAATGTCACCTGTCCACGTTCTCCAGAGATGCTGCCTGACCCGCTGAGTTACTCCAGCACTTTGTACCTGTCCGCGTTCTCCACAGAGATGCTGCCTGACCCGCTGAGTAACTCCAGCACTTTGTACCTGTCCATGTTCTCCACATAGATGCTGCCTGACGCACTGAGTTACTCCAGCACTTTGTGTCCTTTGCATCTGCAGTTCCTTGTGGAGGTCCTTAAAAATTTAGTTGAGAAACCGACGTGCGGGAAAAAAAGCTGCCTTGCTCAAAAAAACAGTCTACGAGGGGAAAAAACTGTTTCCAAAAACGGTAACCTCCCCGCAGTAATCAGACATCATCGGTCTGAAGAAGGGTCTGGACCCGAAACGTCACCTGTCCACGTTCTCCACAGAGATGCTGCCTGACCCGCTGAGTTACTCCAGCACTTTGTACCTGTCCACGTTCTCCACAGAGATGCTGCCTGCCTGACCCGCTGAGTTACTCCAGCACTTTTGTGTCTTATCTTCTATGCTGAATCCTCTGACAATCATTATGCTGTCATTATTGTTGAAAGTGGATTAATTTAATGTATATTCTTTCTTATTGAAGGAAATATTAAGTTTGGTTGGACAAAACCGAAGAACTGATGCTTCTCAGCTGTTTCTTGAAGCCATGTTAGACTCCGAGCCTTGCCTGTGTCGAATAATGTGGAATAGGCTTGTGAAAATGGGAGATAAATTTCAAAGCCTAGCGCCTTTGCTCGCGCAAGCAGTTGATGGAGGTGAGGTTACGGTAAACATAGAAACATGGAAAATAGGTGCAGGAGTAGGCCATTCGACCCTTCGAGCCTGCACCGCCATTCAATGTGATCATGGCTGATCATCCAACTCAGTATCCTGTACCTGCCTTCTCTCCATACCCCCTGATCCCTTTAGCCACAAGGGCCACATCTAACTCCCTCTTAAATATAGCCAATGAACGTGGCCTCAACTACCTTCTGTGGCAGAGAATTCCACCGATTCACCACTCTGTGTGAAAAACGTTTTTCTCATCTCAGTCCTAAAAGATTTCCCCCTTATCCTTAAACTGTGACCCCTTGTTCTGGACTTACCCCAACATCGGGAATAGGCTTGTGGAAATGGGAGATAAATTTCAAAGCCTCGCGCCTTTGCTCACGCCAGTAGGTGATGGAGGTGAGGTTACGGTCCTGACATCCCAGGAATCAGTCTGGCGAACCTTCTCTGTACTCCCTCTATGGCAAGAATGTCTTTCCTCAGATTAGGAGACCAAAACTGTACGCAATACTCCAGGTGTGGTCTCACCAAGACCCTGTACAACTGCAGTAGAACCTCCCTGCTCCTATACTCAAATCCTTTTGCTATGAATGCAAACTCGCTAGAATTTAGAAGATTGAGGGGGGATCTTATGGAAACTTACAAGAATCAAATACACAGGACAAGATGTTAAGAAGTCCCTTGTGCCAATAGGTGGGGAGCATTTCACGACATTCGTTGATTGTTGAGAGTGGTAGACGCTCAACATCTGTGGGGGGGGGGGGCGGGGGGGGGGGGGGTGGGGGAGTGGATACGTATATCTTGGCCTGGGTAACCTTCAGGACAGTTGGGCACAGGACACATCATCAGTAGTGTACCCTTGCATCACTGGGTGTTTCGGCCTTTTATCACTATACACCCTCCACAAGGGCGGCCCGCTGCAGGATGATCAGCCCTCAGCGCGTGTCCCGTGTCAAACCGTCCCAAAGATTCACCCTGAAATACTTGGGGCCCAGCATGGGTCTTTCCGCTTGAGCCAAATCCACCGGCTGCTTCTTTCAGCCGCCTCTGAGAGTGATCTTATGGTCTTCCGCAGAGCCTGACCGTGGATTCCAAGCTCCTTCAGCAGTCTGATGGTAGATGACGCAACAAATCCTCTGCATCCCACTTCAACTGGATAGACTTTGGTGTTCCAGCCACGCTGCGTTGCCTCTGCTGCAAGCTCTGCGTAACGCAGCTTCTTACGCTCATAGGCCTCCTCAACAGAGTTCTCCCATGGAACTGTGAGCTCTATGATGTAAGCAGTCTTCTGTGAAGGGGACCAGAACACCAAGTCTGGCCTGAGGTTGGTGGAAGCAATTTCAGGTGGAAAAACTAGTTGTCGGCCGATGTCCGCCAGCATCCTCCAGTCGCGGGCCCTGCATAGGTTTCCTTCTTCTGATCTGGTGGAAGGATGTTTAGATGTTTTCTGTCCTTCTCGGACAAAGGTTGTTGCCCTTAGGGGGATGGGGTTGCTTGCTCTCGGAGGCAAGGAGTTGGTCGCACACCGCCTGTTCTCAAGGGCTGATGCCAGGCTTTTTAGTACCTGATTATGCCGCCACGTGTATCTCCCTTGCGTGAGGCTGGTCTTGCAGCCTACCATGATGTGTTTGAGGGTCGCTGGAGTTGGGCAGAGGGCACAGGTTGGATCCTCGCCGTACCACTGATGGAGGTTCTTTGGTGATGGAAGCACGTCATAAGTCGCTCTGATGATGAAGCTGATCTTGCTTGCTTCCATTTCCCATAGTTCTTTCCAGCCGATCTTCCTCCGCTCCACACCTTCCCACTGCATCCATTGCCCCTGTTTGGCAAGAGAGACCGCCTTTGCACTTCTTGCGGCCTCCTCTTGTCGCCGCACCTCCTCGACCACCAATGTCCTCCGCTCTGATGTTGTGGCCTTTCGCCAAGTTGGTTTACTTGTCGTAAGGCCAAAGCCTCCTCTTCCCTGCTGGACTTGCCCCACGATGTCTTTGTATCTCAGGGCTGATGAAGCTTGCTGTACTGCATCAGATGGCGTCCACTTCCGGCCAGTTACTAGGGGCGGCGCAACAGCACTGATGGTCTTGTCTCTAGAGTCCCTCAGTGTCATCTGAAGTCTTACTTTAGAACACTTGTATTCCTCTGTTAGACTAGTGAGAGGTAGTTCCAGGACCCCTTTGCCATATAGGCCGATGTTAGTTAGACATCGTGGGACCCCGAGCCATTTCTTCGCGTATGAAGTTATGGTTCGCTCCATCTTCTCCACAGTTGTTATTGGGGCTTCATAAATGGTCAGTGGCCACATTGTCCGAGGAAGGAGTCCAAACTGTAGGCACCAGAGCTTCAGTTTCCCAGGCAGTAGGGTCTGATTGATGTTCTCCAGGCCATTGACAATTTCTTGTCTTAGTTGTTCCACCTGCTCTTTGTCCTTGAGACTTGCATTGTACCATCTGCCCAGGCTTTTAACTGGCTGTTCAGACACTGTTGGTATAGGGTCGTCACCGATACAGAACCTTGTGTCTCTAAGCACCCCCTTGACTATGGAGATGCTTCGAGATTTACATGGTTTGATCTTCATTCGGGCCCACTTGATGTTCTCCTGCAGCTTTCCAAGTAGCCGCTTGGTGCATGCTGCAGTAGTGGTTAGTGTGGTCATGTCGTCCATGTATGCCCTGATGGGTGGCAGACGGAGCCCAGCCCTGGTTCGTTCACCGCCCACCACCCATTTTGAGGCCCTGATGATGACTTCCATGGCCATTGTAAAGGCCAAGGGTGAGTGTGCAGCCTGCCATGATGCCTACTTCCAAGCGCTGCCATGTTGTACTGAAGTCAGTTGTTGTGAAGCACAGCTGCAGGTCTTGGAAATAGCTCTTGACCAGTGTGGTGATGAGCTCTGGTACATGGAAAAAGGCAAAAGATTCCCAAAGGAGTTCATGGGGAACTGAACCAAATGCATTGGCCAGATCGAGGAAGATCACATGTAGGTCTCTCTTCTCCTTCTTAGCTGCTTGGATCTGGTGCCAGATCATGCTTGTATGCTCCAAGCAGCCCGAAAATCCTGGAATTCCTGCTTTCTGTACAGATGTATCAATGTACTTGTTTGTTACCAGATAGGTGGACAGCCTTTGTGATACAATGCTGAAAAAGATTTTCCCTCGACGTTGAGGAGACATATTGGCCGGAATTGGCTGATGTCTGACGCATCCTTTTCTTTAGGTATTAGCACGCCGCCGGCCCTTCGCCACGCCTTAGGTATTGTTTGCTTCTTCCACACCACCCTCATGAGCTTCCATAGAAAGCGTAACACATCCGGTGCGTTCTTGTAGAGCTTGTATGGTACTCCATTTGGCCCCGGAGCTGATGCTGCTCTTGCTCACCGGACAGTGTTCTCTACCTCTTTCCATCTTGGAGGGCTGGTGTCCAGGTTGAATTCAGGTGGTTGAATAGGCGGGATGTCATGTGGGATGACTAACTGCTCATGCCTTTTCGTGTCTTGGTGGGCCTTTTCCAGGTGTTCCTCCAATTCCCGTTTTGATGTTTTCAAAGTTCCACTTTTTTCCTTTGCGAAGAGGCCTTTGATGAACTTGAAAGGGTCTTTGTAGAACCGTGTTCTTGTGTGTTCTTTCTTCCTGCGAAGTTTCCTCAAGTTCTCTGCTTTTCGCAAGGTTGCCAATCGGCTCTTGATGTCCTCTTGGAGTAGCATGAGACCTCTCTCTGCCTCAGTTGCTTTTTTCCATTGCTTTTTCAACTGTCTCCTCTCTCTGATTAGCCTCTCGATCTCCTGCTGCCTCCTGGACTTGATTGGTGTTGGTAATTTCTTTCCACCTCTCCCTTTACTCACCCCAAACCGTTCTTCTCCATAGCTGTAGATTGTGTTGCCCATCCTTTCAAGCTTTTCCACTGCTGTGCCCGCTTGTTGCTCCAAGATATGTATAAGGTCACTGTTGACCGTCTCCCACTCTTTCTTTTCAACAGCTTTGGGCCATTTCACTCCAGGTTTGTGCCCTTTGATCTTTCCCTCCAATGGAGGTCTTTGTCGTTGTTGCGTGGGCTCCTCCACCGGCATTTCTGTGCTTGTATCACCCTCTTCAGTGACATGGGTGCTGATGCTCTGCGAACTTTGGTTTGAGTCCTGTCGCTGTGCTTCACTCGACTGATTTGACTGGTTGCTTCGTAAGAAGTACTGGTCAATGCGAGGCCCATGTCTCTGCTCTCTCAAGCACTTTTTCCTCCCTTGGTGGATCTTCAAGCCCTTCACTGATGTAATTTTCTCCCAACCACAAATGCACACCTGAAGTTTGTGTCCCGCAGCTGTTGTGGATGTCTCATGTGCCATGCTCTCCTTGTCCGTAGTCGTTTCCGTTCCTGGGTCTGTAACCGTGTTATCAATCGGTGAGCCATCTTCCGCCCCCGCTCTCGCAGGCTCTAGGGGTATTCTCTTTAATTTACTTTTAGTAGCATTTAGCGGGTGTCTCCAACTAACTGAAACAGCGTTGGGGACTGCTATCATGGGTAGCTAGCCCATGACGGCCCCAGTGGGGTCTGTTCCCTCCTGTCAGCTGTCTCTCCAAGCTGTCACGTGGACTTTCCCATGTTGTCAGCTGTCCTTTCACAGCAGTCACTGGACGAGTCCAGATTATCAGAATCAAATACACAGGACAAGATGTTAAGAAGTCCCTTGTGCCAATAGGTGGGGAGCATTTCACGACATTCGTTGATTGTTGAGAGTGGTAGACGCTCAACATCTGTGGGGGGGGGCGGGGGGGGGGGGGGTGGGGGAGTGGATACGTATATCTTGGCCTGGGTAACCTTCAGGACAGTTGGGCACAGGACACATCATCAGTAGTGTACCCTTGCATCACTGGGTGTTTCGGCCTTTTATCACTATACACCCTCCACAAGGGCGGCCCGCTGCAGGATGATCAGCCCTCAGCGCGTGTCCCGTGTCAAACCGTCCCAAAGATTCACCCTGAAATACTTGGGGCCCAGCATGGGTCTTTCCGCTTGAGCCAAATCCACCGGCTGCTTCTTTCAGCCGCCTCTGAGAGTGATCTTATGGTCTTCCGCAGAGCCTGACCGTGGATTCCAAGCTCCTTCAGCAGTCTGATGGTAGATGACGCAACAAATCCTCTGCATCCCACTTCAACTGGATAGACTTTGGTGTTCCAGCCACGCTGCGTTGCCTCTGCTGCAAGCTCTGCGTAACGCAGCTTCTTACGCTCATAGGCCTCCTCAACAGAGTTCTCCCATGGAACTGTGAGCTCTATGATGTAAGCAGTCTTCTGTGAAGGGGACCAGAACACCAAGTCTGGCCTGAGGTTGGTGGAAGCAATTTCAGGTGGAAAAACTAGTTGTCGGCCGATGTCCGCCAGCATCCTCCAGTCGCGGGCCCTGCATAGGTTTCCTTCTTCTGATCTGGTGGAAGGATGTTTAGATGTTTTCTGTCCTTCTCGGACAAAGGTTGTTGCCCTTAGGGAGAGGGGGTTGCTTGCTCTCGGAGGCAAGGAGTTGGTCGCACACCGCCTGTTCTCAAGGGCTGATGCCAGGCTTTTTAGTACCTGATTATGCCGCCACGTGTATCTCCCTTGCGTGAGGCTTACAAAAATCTCCCTTACAAAATTCTTAATGGGTTGGACAGGCTAGATGCAGGAAGATTGTTCCTGATGTTGGGGAAGTCCGGAACAAGGGGTCACAGTTTAAGGTTAAAAGGGAAATCTTTTAGGACCGAGATGAGGAAAACATTTTTCACACAGAGAGTGGTGAATCTCTGGAATTCTCTGCCACAGAAGGTAGTTGAGGCCAGTTCATTGGCTATATTTAAGAGGGAGTTAGATGTGGCCCTTGTGGCTAAAGAGATCAGTGGGTATGGAGAGAAGGCAGGTACTGGATACTGAGTTGGATGATCAGCCATGATCATATTGAATGCCGGTGCAGGCTCGAAGGGCAGAATGGCCTCTACTCCTGCACCTATTTTCTATGTTTCCACAATTTTTTACAGTGCAACAATTCAGCATTTTGGCCGTTTTTAACAGGTAGGAAAGTACGCGTGTCTGGTATTAATAACATATACCGGAAGTTACGGATGTCCTCCAGATGGATTGAGCGTCTCCGTGAGTCAAGCCCTATGACCCAGTGGCCTTACGTGCAACCCCCCCCCCCCCCCCCCTATACTGCAGTGGATGTTTTTGCGTTAAATTCTTATTGTGTATTGTGTGTTCTTTTTTATTGTACCGCTGCTGGCAAATTCATTTTAATAATAATAATAATAATAATAATAATATCTTTTATTGTCATTGCACGTCAGTGCAGCGACATTTAGTGTGCAGCTCCACTGATGTACAAGAAAGGTAAATAAATACAATACATAAATAAGCAAGCTGAATTGATTGACGTGACCATCTGAGGGAGACTGTCCAAAGGGGGTGGGTGGGGGGGCACTCATTAGGGCCGGTTCAGAGCCGCTATAGCTCTTGGGATAAAACTGTTCCTGAGTCTGGAGTTTCGGGCGTAGAAGGCCTTGTAACGTCTGCTGGAGGGGAGTAGTTGAAACAGACCGTGGCAGGGTGTGATGAGTCCTTATGGATGCTGAGGGCCTTCCTGAGGCATCGCGTGTGGTAGATGCCCTCCAAGGCTGGTAGCTCTGTCCCGATGATCCGCTGCGCTCTGTTGACGACGCGCTGAAGAGCTCTCCTCTCCGCCTCCGTGCAGCTGAGATACCACACAGAGATGCCATACGTTAGTATGCTCTCTGTGGTGCAGCGGTAGAACGTTGTCAGCAGCTGTTTGGGCAGACCAGTCTTTTTTAATGTCCTCAGGAAGAACAGTCGTTGCTGTGCCTTCTTGACCAGCGCAGCGGTGTTTGTGGACCATGTGAGGTCTTCTGAAATGTGAGTGCCCAGAAACTTAAAGCTGGACACTCTCTCCACACTTTCCCCGTAAATGGAGATTGGGGCGTATTCTCCAAAACGGGACCTCCTGAAGTCAATAATCAGGTCCTTGGTCTTGGAGGTGTTTAGTGCCAAGTTGTTATTGGCACACCAGTCCGCCAGGTTCTGCACCTCTGCTCTGTAGTTTGTTTCATCACCGTTGGTGATCAGCCCAATCACTGTTGTGTCGTCTGCAAACTTCACGATGGTGTTGGTGTCGAATGCAGGGACACAGTCGTGAGTGAAGAGGGAGTAGAGCATGGGGCTTAGTACACAGCCCTGTGGTGTGCCGGTACTCAGGGTGATGGTGGAGGACAGGTACGGGCCCAGTCTCACTGCCTGCGGTCGCTCCGTGAGAAAGTTCAGGATCCAAGCGCATATCGGTGAGCTGAGGCCTAGCTGGTGGAGTTTGGTGGTGAGCTTGGTGGGGATGACCGTATTGAATGCAGAGCTATAGTCAATGAAGAGCATCCTCACATACGTGCCCTGTCTGTCCAGGTGAGTCAGGACAGTGTGAAGGGCCAGAGAGATGGCATCCTCTGTCGATCTATTTGCCCTGTATGCAAATTGATGGGAGTCCAGTGAGGCAGGGATGCTGGATTTAATATGGGTGAGGACCAGCCTTTCGAAGCACTTCATAGGGATTGGAGTCAGGGCAACCGGCCGGTAGTCGTTGAGGTTGGTGATTTTGGACTTTTTCGGCACCGGCACTATGGTGGCTGTTTTCAGGCACTTGGGGACCGTTGCCAGAGATAGAGATAGATTGAAGATTATCGTGCACTTCACTGTGTATGTGACGGATAAAACTGATACTGACATCCAGCTTCATTGTATCTGCTCTTCACATCTGTACTTCCTTGTTTGTATCAATCCAAGATGGCGACTAGTGTACTTCCGGCCTTGACGTCACCAGAAATCGCTCTATCAACTCAACGGGGCGGGCAGTCTGCAAACCCAGCCCCGCAGAGGGGGGGGGGGTTAAAACTAATAACTAAACATAAAATTGGCTACTTCCCCAGGTTTAACAGAATTATTCTCCATCTATGGTGAGATTATATTTACAAATGTCATTTATTTCCAAGGAATGAATTAATTACAATCAAAAAGCAAATAATAATTCTGTATTCACAAATACACCCCTCTGTGAACGAGTTGGATTCGCCCACTAGGAGCCGGGGAACCGGACACCGCCATTACATAGAAGGGGAGAGGTTGTTTGTTATTTTAAAGCATTGGAGGGGTTTCACTGATTTTAATGTCCTATTCCACAGAGTATCTACATTTTATAATAACACAGTCGTCCAAATTCTAGAGCGGGCAGAGAAACCAGCTTTTTCCCAGATTAAGTCTAAGGTGAGGCAGGTACACCCCTATCAGCTGTCAGGTGGTGAAGTCTGTGAGCTGTGCCACTATGGTTGCTGGGAGTGATCCAGGTCAGATTTATATATTCAAAACGAACGTAAAATGCACGGAAATCACACGGAATGAAAGAAAGTGGTGGAATAAGAAAAGTGCGGGTGGTTGAAGTCGGTTTGGGGGTTGAGATGGGCTGAGAGAAGGGATTGAGTGAGAGCGGGGTGAGGGGTGTCCCCCACGCTGGTGAATGGTTGAGGCGGCGTCAGGTGACTGCGGGGGCGGTGCGGCCGCGACGTCATTCAGTGGCGGTCGGTGAGGGAGGAGGGGGGTTTGTCTGCTCGTCCTTCCTACTTCCACCGGCGGGGAAAGACCTGGGGCCTAGAGGGGGGGACCGGCCGTCGCCAGGGGCAACGGGCCCACCTGACCCTCCAGCACTTGACATCTTTCGCTTCCCAAACGGAATTTCGACGGATTTTTTTAAATTCTTCGCGGATTTTAAGGAACTCTTCCTGCAATTGAGCGGATTTGTGGGGATTTTGCCCGGAATTTGGGACAAAATGTACTGAAAGTTGGGAATTCCGTCTGGATTTCATTTTGGGAAGTTATAACGGATTCCAGGGAATTCTGCCCACAATAGGGCGAACCTCTACGGATTTTGGGGAAATTCTGCTTGGAATTGGATGTGTCGTCTGGATTTGGGAATTCTGCCTGGCGTTTGAAAAGCGTGCTTGGAAGTTGGGGAATTCCATCTGGATTTTTGGGACGTTATAACGGATTCAGGGAATTCTGCCTACAATAGGGCGAACCTCTACGGATTTTGGGGATATCTGCTTGGAATTTCGATACGTCGTCTGGATTGGGGAATTCTGCCTGGCATTTGATAAAACAAGCTGGTAATTTGGGAATTCTGCTTGGATT
This sequence comes from Amblyraja radiata, assembly GCF_010909765.2. Taxonomy (NCBI): domain Eukaryota; kingdom Metazoa; phylum Chordata; class Chondrichthyes; order Rajiformes; family Rajidae; genus Amblyraja; species Amblyraja radiata. The sequence continues at coordinate 25,532 of NW_022630108.1, forward strand.
TTTTAGATTTCTGCTTGGAATTTCGATACGTCTTTGTGTATAGGAGCAGGGAGGTTCTACTGCAGTTGTACAGGGTCTTGGTGAGACCACACCTGGAGTATTGCGTACAGTTTTGGTCTCCTAATCTGAGGAAAGACATTCTTGCCATAGAAGGAGTACAGAGAAGGTTCACCAGACTGATTCCTGGGATGTCAGGACTTTCATATGAAGAAAGACTGGATAGACTCGGTTTGTACTCGCTAGAATTTAGAAGATTGAGGGGGGATCTTATAGAAACTTACAAAATTCTTAAGGGGTTGGACAGGCTAGATGCAGGAAGATTGTTCCCGATGTTGGGGAAGTCCAGAACAAGGGGTCACAGTTTAAGGATAAGGGGAAATCTTTTAGGACCGAGATGAGGAAAACTTTTTTCACACAGAGAGTGGTGAATCTGTGGAATTCTCTCCCGCAGAAGGTAGTTGAGGCCAGTTCATTGGCTATATTTAAGAGGGAGTTAGATGTGGCCCTTGTGGCTAAAGGGATCAAGGGGTATGGAGAGAAGGTAGGTACAGGATACTGAGTTGGATGATCAGCCATGATCATATTGAATGGCGGTGCAGGCTCGAAGGGCCGAATGGCCTCTACTCCTGCACCTATTGTCTATGTTTCTATGTCTTCTGGATTGTGGAATTCTGCCCGGCATTTGACAAACGTGCTTGTAATTTGGGAACTCTGCTTGGATTTTAGAGATTTCTGCTTGGAATTGTATAAATTGCCCGTAATTCGGCTGTTTTGCTTAGATTTTGGAAATTCTACTTGGAATTGTGGGAATCTGCCTGGGAATTTGAAAAACATTACTTGGAATTTGGGAAATCGGCTTGGAATTCAGGAGATCCATTAGGAATTGGTAAATATAGAAACAGGCATAGAAAATAGGTGCAGGAGGAGGCCATTCGGCCCTTTGAGCCAGCACCGCCATTCATTGTGATCATGGCTGATCATCCCCAATCAATAACCCGTGCCTGCCTTCTCCCCATATCCCTTGATTCCACTAGCCCCTAGAGCTCTATCTAACTCTCTCTTAAATCCATCCAGTGACTTGGCCTCCACTGCCCTCTGTGGCAGGGAATTCCACAGATTCACAACTCTCTGGGTGGAAAAGGTTTTTCTCACCTCAGTCTTAAATGACCTCCCCTTTATTCTAAAACTGTGTGGCCCCTGGTTCTGGACTCGCCCAACATTGGGAACATTCCTGCATCTAGCTTGTCCAGTCCTTTTATAATTTTATATATTTCTATAAGATCTCCCTGCCCCTCATCCTTCTAAACTCCAGTAAATACAAGCCTAGTCTTTTCAATCTTTCCTCATATGACAGTCCCGCCATCCCAGGGATCAATCTCGTGAACCTACGCTGCACTGCCTCGATCATAAGGATGTCCTTCCTCAAATTAGGGGACCAAAACTGTACGCAATACTCCAGATGTGGTCTCATCAGAGCCCTATACAACTGCAGAAGAACCTCTTTACTCCTATACTGAAATCCTCTTGTTATGAAGGCCAACAGGCCAAAACTGTACACAATACTCCAGATGTGGTCTCACCAGAGCCCTATACAACTGCAGAAGAACCTCTTTACTCCTATACTGAAATCCTCTTGTTATGAAGGCCAACATTCCATTAGCTTTCTTCACTGCCTGCTGTACCTGCACGCCAACTTTCAGTGACCGGTGTACATGGACACCCAGGTCTCGCTGCACCTCCCCCTTACATAACCTAACCCCATTGAGATAATAATCTGCCCTCTTGTTTTTGCCGCCAAAATGGATAACCTCACATTTATCTATATTATAATCTCACTGGAATTTGGATCACATTGAATGGGGGTGCTGGCTCGAAGGGCCGAATGGCCTGCTCCTGCACCTATTGTCTATTGAAATCTGTCCAATCCATGTACCTGTCTAACTATCTTAAATGTTGGGATAGTCAATAGACAATAGGTGCAGGAGTAGGCCATTCGGCCCTTCGAGCCAGCACCGCCATTCAATATGATTATGGCTGATCATCCACAATCAGCACCCCGTTCCTGCCTTCTCCCCATAGCCCCTGACTCCGCTATCTTCAAGAGCCCTATCTAGCTCTCTCTTGAAAGTATCCAGAGAACCGGCCTCCACCGCCCTCTGAGGCAGAGAATTCCACACACTCACAACACTCTGGGTGAAAAAGTGGTTCCTCATCTACGTTCTAAATGGCCGACCCCTTCTTCTTAAACTGTGTGTGGCCCCTGGTTCTGGACTCCCCCAACATCGGGAACATGTTTCCTGCCTCTAGTGTGTCCAAACCCTTAACAATCTTATATGTTTCAATGAGATACCCTCTCATCCTTCTAAACTCCAGAGTAGTCAATAGACAATAGGTGCAGGAGTAGGCTATTCGGCCCATCATGCCAGCACCGCCATTCAATGTGGTCATGGCTGATCATCCCCAATCAGTACCTACCCCGTTCCTGCCTTCTCCCCATATCCCCTGACTCCGCTATCTTTAAGAGCCCTCTCTAGCTCTCTCTTGAAAGTATCCAGAGAACCGGCCTCCACCGCCCTCTGAGGCAGAGAATTCCACAGACTCACAACTCTCTGTGAGAAAAAGTGTTTCCTCGTCTCCGTTCTAAGTCCCTGCCTCAACTACCTCCTCCAGCAGCTCGTTCCATACACCCACCACCCTATATGTGAAACAGTTGCCCCTCAGATCCCTTTTGGATCTTTTATGCCTTCACCTTAAACCTATGTCCTCTGGTTGTCGATTCCCCTACCCTGGGCAAGAGACTCTGTGCATCTACCCGATCTATTTATATCATGATTTTGTACACCTCTCTGAGATCAACCCTCATCCTCCTGCGCTCCATGGAATAAAATCCCAGCCTGCCCCAACCTCTCCTTGTAGCTCAGTCTCTCTATTCTTGGCAACATTCTTGGAAATTTTCTCTCTCCCCTTTCCAGCTTGACAACATCTTTCCTATAACACGGTGCCTAGAGCTGAACACACGTCTTATACAACTGCAACATGACCTCCCAACTTGTAACTCATACTTCGAAAGCTTCGATAACTGGGGTGTAAAGATTGTGAATTCCTTGGATTTGTGGCTTGGAAGTTTGGGATCTGCTGGGGATTTGTGGGGTTTAGGATTGGAGTAATTCCTGACATTTCAGTTTAGGAATTTAGGATTTCAATAGGCAACAGGTGCAGAAACATAGAAACATAGAAATTAGGTGCAGGAGTAGGCCATTCGGCCCTTCGAGGCTGCACCGCCATTCAATATGATCATGGCTGATCATTCAACTCAGTATCCCGTACCTGCCTTCTCTCCATACCCTCTGATCCCCTTAGCCACAAGGGCCACATCTAACTCCCTCTTAAATATAGCCAATGAACTGGCCTCGACTACCCTCTGTGGCAGGGAGTTCCAGAGATTCACCACTCTCTGTGTGAAAAAAGTTCTTCTCATCTCGGTTTTAAAGGATTTCCCCCTTATCCTTAAGCTGTGACCCCTTGTCCTGGACTTCCCCAACATCGGGAGCAATCTTCCTGCATCTAGCCTGTCCAACCCCTTAAGAATTTTGTAAGTTTCTATAAGATCCCCTCTCAATCTCCTAAATTCTAGAGAGTATAAACCAAGTCTATCCAGTCTTTCTTCATAAGACAGTCCTGACATCCCAGGAATCAGTCTGGTGAACCTTCTCTGCACTCCCTCTATGGCAATAATGTCCTTCCTCAGATTTGGAGACCAAAACTGTACGCAATACTCCAGGTGTGGTCTCACCAAGACCCTGTACAACTGCAGTAGAACCTCCCTGCTCCTATACTCAAATCCTTTTGCTATGAAGTAGGCTATTCGGCCCTTCCAGCCAGCATCATCATTCAAAGTGATCACGGCTGATCATCCCCAATCAGTACCCCGTTCCTGCCTTCTCCCCATATCCCCTGACTCCGCTATCTTTAAGAGCCCTATCTAGCTCTCTCTTGAAAGCATCCAGAGAACCGCCCTCTGAGGCAGAGAATTCCACAGACTCACCACTCTCTGAGAAAAAGTTTTTCTCATCTCTGTTCCAAATGGCTTACTCCTTATTCTTAAACTGTGTGTGTGGCCCCTGGTTCTGGACTCCCCCAACATTGGGAACATGTTTCCTGCCTCTAACAATTTTATGTGTTTCAATAAGAAACCCTCTCATCCTTCTAAACTCCAGAGTGTACAAGCCCAAAGCCGCTCCATTCTCTCAGCATATGACAGTCCCGCCATCCCGGGAATTAACCTTGAGGAGGAAGTAGTTTGGAAAAGCCCGGGATTTCAGGGTGTGGAGTTTCCGATTCACTGGAATTTCCTGAGTGTGTATTTTGAGAATCTCCTGGTATTCGGGAATGAGGTGGGAGGTCACGTTGCAGTTGTACAAGACGTTGGTGAGGCCGCATTTAGAATACGGTGTTCAGTTCTGGGCACCGTGTTACAGGAAAGATTGAAAGGGTACAGAGAAGATTTTGGAGGATGTGGCCAGGTCTAGAGGGTGTGAGCTACAGGGAGAGGTTGAGCAGGCTGTGTCTCTATTCCATGGAGCGCAGGAGGATGAGGGGAGATCTTATAGAGGTGTACAAAATCATGAGAGGAATAGATCGGGCAGAGTCTCTATGGCAAGAAAGACATTCTTGCCATAGAGGGAGTACAGATAAGGTTCACCAGACTGATTCCTGGGATGGCAGGACTTTCATATGAAGAAAGACTGGATAGACTCGGCTTGTACTCGCTAGAATTTAGAAGATTGAGGGGGGATCTTATAGAAACGTACAAAATTCTTAAGGGGTTGGACAGGCTAGATGCAGTAAGATTGTTCCCGATGTTGGGGAGGTCCAGAACAAGGGGTCACAGTTTAAGGATAAGGGGGAAATCTTTTAGGACCGAGATGAGGAAAACTTTTTTCACACAGAGAGTGGTGAATCTGTGGAATTCTCTCCCGCAGAAGGTAGTTGAGGCCAGTTCATTGGCTTTATTTAAGAGGGAGTTAGATGTGGCCCTTGTGGCTAAAGGGATCAGGGGGTATGGAGAGAAGGCAGGTACAGGATACTGAGTTGGATGATCAGCCATGATCATATTGAATGGCGGTGCAGGCTCGAAGGGCCGAATGGCCTCTACTCCTGCACCTATTTTCTATGTCTTCTGGATTGGGGAATTCTGCCTGGCATTTGACAAACGTGCTTGTAATTTGGGAATTCTGCTTGGATTTTAGAGATTTCTGCTTGGAATTGTATAAATTGCCCGTAATTCTGCAGTTTTGCTTAGATTTTGGAAATTCTACTTGGAATTGTGGGAATCTGCCTGGAATTTGAAAAACATTACTTGGAATTTGGGAAATCGGCTTGGAATTCAGGAGATCCATTAGGAATTGGTAAATATAGAAACAGGCATAGAAAATAGGTGTAGGAAGAGGCCATTCGGCCCTTCGAGCCAGCACCGCCATTCATTGTGATCATGGCTGATCGTCCCCAATCAATACCCCATGCCTGCCTTCTCCCCATATCCCTTGATTCCACTAGCCCCTAGAGCTCTATCTAACTCTCTCTTAAATCCATCCAGTGACTTGGCCTCCACTGCCCTCTGTGAATTCCACAGATTCACAACTCTCTGGGTGGAAAAGGTTTTTCTCACCTCAGTCTTAAATGACCTCCCCTTTATTCTAAAACTGTGTGACCCCTGGTTCTGGACTCGCCCAACATTGGGAACATTTTTCCTGCATCTAGCTTGACCAGTCCTTTTATAATTTTATATGTTTCTATAAGATCTCTGCCCCTCATCCTTCTAAACGCCAGTAAATACAAGCCTAGTCTTTTCAATCTTTCCTCATATGACAGTCCCGCCATCCCAGAGATCAATCTCGTGAACCTACGCCGCACTGCCTCGATCATAAGGATGTCCTTCCTCAAATTAGGGGACCAAAACTATACGCAATACTCCAGATGTAGTCTCATCAGAGCCCTATACAACTGCAGAAGAACCTCTTTACTCCTATACTGAAATCCTCTTGTTATGAAGGCCAACAGGCCAAAACTGTACACAATACTCCAGATGTGGTCTCACCAGAGCCCTATACAACTGCAGAAGAACCTCTTTACTCCTATACTGAAATCTTCTTGTTATGAAGGCCAACATTCCATTAGCTTTCTTCACTGCCTGCTGTACCTGCACGCCAACTTTCAATGACCGGTGTACATGGACACCCAGGTCTCGCTGCACCTCCCCCTTACATAACCTAACCCCATTGAGATAATAATCTGCCTTCTTGTTTTTGCCGGCAAAATGGATAACCTCACATTTATCTATATTATAATCTCACTGGAATTTGGATCACATTGAATGGGGGTGCTGGCTCGAAGGGCCAAATGGCCTCCTCCTGCACCTATTGTCTATTGAAATCTGTCCAATCCATGTACCTGTCTAACTATCTTAAATGTTGGGATAGTCAATAGACAATAGGTGCAGGCGTAGGCCATTCGGCCCTTCGAGCCAGCACCGCCATTCAATGTGATTATGGCTGATCATCCACAATCAGTACCCCGTTCCTGCCTTCTCACCATATCCCCTGACTCCGCTACCTTTAAGAGCCCTATCTAGCTCTCTCTTGAAAGTATCCAGACAACCGGCCTCCACTGCCCTCTGAGGCAGAGAATTCCACACACTCACAACTCTCTGGGTGAAAAAGTGGTTCCTCATCTACGTTCTAAATGGCCGACCCCTTCTTCTTAAACTGTGTGTGGCCCCTGGTTCTGGACTCCCCCAACATCGGGAACATGTTTCCTGCCTCTAGTGTGTCCAAACCCTTAACAATCTTATATGTTTCAATGAGATGCCCTCTCATCCTTCTAAACTCTAGAGTAGTCAATAGACAATAGGTGCAGGAGTAGGCTATTCGGCCCATCATGCCAGCACCGCCATTCAATGTGGTCATGGCTGATCATCCCCAATCAGTACCCCGTTCCTGCCTTCTCCCCATATCCCCTGACTCCGCTATCATTAAGAGCCCTCTCTAGCTCTCTCTTGAAAGTATCCAGAGAACCGGCCTCCACCGCCCATCTGAGGCAGAGAATTCCACAGACTCACAACTCTCTGTGAGAAAAAGTGTTTCCTCATCTCCGTTCTAAGTCCCTGCCTCAACTACCTCCTCCGGCAGCTCGTTCCATACACCCACCACCCTATATGTGAAACAGTTGCCCCTCAGATCCCTTTTGGATCTTTCAAGTTCAAGTTCAAGTGAGTTTATTGTCATGTGTCCCTGTATAGGACAATGAAATTCTTGCTTTGCTTAAGCACACAGAAAATAGTAGGCATTTACTACAAAACAGATAAATGTGTCCATATACCATGATATAAATATATACACACATGAATAAATAAACTGATAGTGCAAATAACAGAAAGTGGTTGGTAATAATCAGAGTTTTGTCCGAGCCAGGTTTAATAGCCTGATGGCTGAGGGGAAGTAACTATTCCTGAACCTGGTTGTTGCAGTCTTCAGGCTCCTGTACCTTCTACCTGAAGGTAGCAGGGAGATGAGTGTGTGGCCAGGATGGTGTGGGTCTTTGATGATACTGCCAGCCTTTTTGAGGCAGCGACTGCGATAAATCCCCTCGATGGAAGGAAGGTCAGAGCCGATGATGGACTGGGCAGTGTTTACTACTTTTTGTAGTCTTTTCCTTTCCAGGGCGCTCAAATTGCCGAACCAAGCCACGATGCAACCGGTCAGCATGCTCTCGACTGTGCACCTGTAGAAGTTAGAGAGAGTCTTCCTTGACAATCCGACTCTCCGTAATCTTCTCAGGAAGTAGAGGCGCTGATGTACCTTAAACCTATGTCCTCTGGTTGTCGATTCCCCAACCCTGGGCAAGAGACTCTGTGCATCTACCCGATCTATTCCTATCATGATTTTGTACACCTCTCTGAGATCAACCCTCATCCTCCTGCGCTCCATGGAATAAAATCCCAGCCTGCCCCAACCTCTCCTTGTAGCTCAGTCTCTCTATTCTTGGCAACATTCTTGGAAATTTTCCCACTCCCCTTTCCAGCTTGACAACATCTTTCCTCTAACACGGTGCCTAGAGCTGAATACACTAGTCTAAATATCGCCTCACCCACGTCTTATACAACTGCAACATGACCTCCCAACTTGTAACTCATACTTCGAAAGCTTCGATAACAGGGCTGTAAAGATTGGGAATTCCTTGGATTTGTGGCTTGGAAGTTTGGGATCTGCTGGGGATTTGTGGGGCTTAGGATTGGAGCAATTCCTGACATTTCAGTTTAGGAATTTAGGATTTCAATAGACAACAGGTGCAGAAGTAGGCTATTCGGCCCTTCCAGCCAGCATCATCATTCAAAGTGATCACGGCTGATCATCCCCAATCAGTACCCCGTTCCTGCCTTCTCCCCATATCCCCTGACTCCGCTATCTTTAAGAGCCCTATCTAGCTCTCTCTTGAAAGCATCCAGAGAACCGCCCTCTGAGGCAGAGAATTCCACAGACTCACCACTCTCTGAGAAAAAGTTTTTCTCATCTCTGTTCCAAATGGCTTACTCCTTATTCTTAAACTGTGTGTGTGGCCCCTGGTTCTGGACTCCCCCAACATTGGGAACATGTTTCCTGCCTCTAGCGTGTCCAAACCCTTAACAATCTTATGTGTTTCAATAAGAATCCCTCTCATCGTTCTAAACTCCAGAGTGTACAAGCCCACAGCCGCTCCATTCTCTCAGCATATGACAGTCCCGCCATCCCGGGAATTAACCTTGAGGAGGAAGTAGTTTGGAAAAGCCCGGGATTTCAGGGTGTGGAGTTTCCGATTCACTGGAATTTCCTGAGTGTGTATTTTGACAATCTCCTGGTATTCGGGAATGAGGTGAGTACAGGAGTTGGCAATATTCTTGGAAATTTTCTCTCTCCCCTTTCCAGCTTGACAACATCTTTCCTATAACACGGTGCCTAGAGCTGAACACACGTCTTATACAACTGCAACATGACCTCCCAACTTGTAACTCATACTTCGAAAGCTTCGATAACTGGGCTGTAAAGATTGTGAATTCCTTGGATTTGTGGCTTGGAAGTTTGGGATCTGCTGGGGATTTGTGGGGCTTAGGATTGGAGTAATTCCTGACATTTCAGTTTAGGAATTTAGGATTTCAATAGGCAACAGGTGCAGAAACATAGAAATTAGGTGCAGGAGTAGGCCATTCGGCCCTTCGAGCCTGCACCGCCATTCAATATGATCATGGCTGATCATTCAACTCAGTATCCCGTACCTGCCTTCTCTCCATACCCTCTGATCCCCTTAGCCACAAGGGCCACATCTAACTCCCTCTTAAATATAGCCAATGAACTGGCCTCGACTACCCTCTGTGGCAGGGAGTTCCAGAGATTCACCACTCTCTGTGTGAAAAAAGTTCTTCTCATCTCGGTTTTAAAGGATTTCCCCCTTATCCTTAAGCTGTGACCTCTTGTCCTGGACTTCCCCAACATCGGGAGCAATCTTCCTGCATCTAGCCTGTCCAACCCCTTAAGAATTTTGTACGTTTCTATAAGATCCCCTCTCAATCTCCTAAATTCTAGAGAGTATAAACCAAGTCTATCCAGTCTTTCTTCATAAGACAATCCTGACATCCCAGGAATCAGTCTGGTGAATCTTCTCTGCACTCCCTCTATGGCAATAATGTCCTTCCTCAGATTTGGAGACCAAAACTGTACGCAATACTCCAGGTGTGGTCTCACCAAGACCCTGTACAACTGCAGTAGAACCTCCCTGCTCCTATACTCAAATCCTTTTGCTATGAAGTAGGCTATTCGGCCCTTCCAGCCAGCATCATCATTCTAAGTGATCACGGCTGATCATCCCCAATCAGTACCCCGTTCCTGCCTTCTCCCCATATCCCCTGACTCCGCTATCTTTAAGAGCCCTATCTAGCTCTCTCTTGAAAGCATCCAGAGAACCGCCCTCTGAGGCAGAGAATTCCACAGACTCACCACTCTCTGTGAGAAAAAGTTTTTCCTCGTCTCTGTTCCAAATGGCTTACTCCTTATTCTTAAACTGTGTGTGGCCCCTGGTTCTGGACTCCCCCAACATCGGGAACATGTTTCCTGCCTCTAGCGTGTCCAAACCCTTAACAATCTTATGTGTTTCAATAAGAAACCCTCTCATCCTTCTAAACTCCAGAGTGTACAAGCCCACAGCCGCTCCATTCTCTCAGCATATGACAGTCCCGCCATCCCGGGAATTAACCTTGAGGAGGAAGTAGTTTGGAAAAGCCCGGGATTTCAGGGCGTGGAGTTTCCGATTCACTGGAATTTCCTGAGTGTGTATTTTGAGAATCTCCTGGTATTCGGGAATGAGGTGGGAGGTCACGTTGCAGTTGTACAAGACGTTGGTGAGGCCGCATTTAGAATACGGTGTTCAGTTCTGGGCACCGTGTTACAGGAAAGATTGAAAGGGTACAGAGAAGATTTTGGAGGATGTGGCCAGGTCTAGAGGGTGTGAGCTACAGGGAGAGGTTGAGCAGGCTGTGTCTCTATTCCATGGAGCGCAGGAGGATGAGGGGAGATCTTATAGAGGTGTACAAAATCATGAGAGGAATAGATCGGGCAGAGTCTCTATGGCAAGAAAGACATTCTTGCCATAGAGGGAGTACAGATAAGGTTCACCAGACTGATTCCTGGGATGGCAGGACTTTCATATGAAGAAAGACTGGATAGACTCGGCTTGTACTCGCTAGAATTTAGAAGATTGAGGGGGGATCTTATAGAAACGTACAAAATTCTTAAGGGGTTGGACAGGCTAGATGCAGTAAGATTGTTCCCGATGTTGGGGAGGTCCAGAACAAGGGGTCACAGTTTAAGGATAAGGGGGAAATCTTTTAGGACCGAGATGAGGAAAACTTTTTTCACACAGAGAGTGGTGAATCTGTGGAATTCTCTCCCGCAGAAGGTAGTTGAGGCCAGTTCATTGGCTATATTAAGAGGGAGTTAGATGTGGCCCTTGTGGCTAAAGGGATCAGGGGGTATGGAGAGAAGGCAGGTACAGGATACTGAGTTGGATGATCAGCCATGATCATATTGAATGGCGGTGCAGGCTCGAAGGGCCGAATGGCCTCTACTCCTGCACCTATTTCTATGTTTCTCTGTCTTCTGGATTGGGGAATTCTGCCCGGCATTTGACAAACGTGCTTGTAATTTGGGAATTCTGCTTGGATTTTAGAGATTTCTGCTTGGAATTGTATAAATTGCCCGTAATTCTGCAGTTTTGCTTAGATTTTGGAAATTCTACTTGGAATTGTGGGAATCTGCCTGGAATTTGAAAAACATTACTTGGAATTTGGGAAATAGGCTTGGAATTCAGGAGATCCATTAGGAATTGGTAAATATTAGAAACAGGCATAGAAAATAGGTGCAGGAGGAGGCCATTCGGCCCTTCGAGCCAGCACCGCCATTCATTGTGATCATGGCTGATCGTCCCCAATCAATAACCCGTGCCTGCCTTCTCCCCATATCCCTTGATTCCACTAGCCCCTAGAGCTCTATCTAACTCTCTCTTAAATCCATCCAGTGACTTGGCCTCCACTGCCCTCTGTGGCAGGGAATTCCACAGATTCACAACTCTCTGGGTGAAAAGTTTTTTCTCACCTCAGTCTTAAATGACCTCCCCTTTATTCTAAAACTGTGTGACCCCTGGTTCTGGACTCGCCCAACATTGGGAACATTTTTCCTGCATCTAGCTTGACCAGTCCTTTTATAATTTTATAAGTTTCTATAAGATCTCCCACCCCCTCATCCTTCTAAACGCCAGTGAATACAAGCCTAGTCTTTTCAATCGTTCCTCATATGGCAGTCCCGCCATCCCAGGGATCAATCTCGTGAACCTACGCTGCACTGCCTCAATCACAAGGATGTCCTTCCTCAAATTAGGAGACCAAAACTGTACACAATACTCCAGATGTGGTCTCACCAGAGCCTTATACAACTGCAGAAGAACCTCTTTACTCCTATACTGAAATCCTCTTGTTATGAAGGCCAACATTCCATTAGCTTTCTTCACTGCCTGCTGTACCTGCACGCCAACTTTCAGTGACCGGTGTACATGGACACCCAGGTCTCGCTGCACCTCCCCCTTACATGACCTAACCCCATTGAGATAATAATCTGCCCTCTTGTTTTTGCCGCAAAAATGGATAACCTCACATTTATCTATATTATAATCTCACTGGAATTTGGATCACATTGAATGGGGGTGCTGGCTCGAAGGGCCGAATGGCCTCCTCCTGCACCTATTGTCTATTGAAATCTGTCCAATCCATGTACCTGTCTAACTATCTTAAATGTTGGGATAGACAATAGGTGCAGTAGTAGGCCATTCGGCCCTTCGAGCCAGCACTGCCATTCAATGTGATTATGGCTGATCATCCACAATCAGTACCCCGTTCCTGCCTTCTCCCCATATCCCCTGACTCCGCTATCTTCAAGAGCCCTATCTAGCTCTCTCTTGAAAGTATCCAGAAAACCGGCCTCCACCGCCCTCTGAGGCAGAGAATTCCACACACTCACAACTCACTGGGTGAAAAAGTGGTTCCTCATCTACGTTCTAAATGGCCGACCCCTTCTTCTTAAACTGTGTGTGGCCCCTGGTTCTGGACTCCCCCAACATCGGGAACATGTTTCCTGCCTCTAGTGTGTCCAAACCCTTAACAATCTTATACGTTTCAATGAGATGCCCTCTTATCCTTCTAAACTCCAGAGTAGTCAATAGACAATAGGTGCAGGAGTAGGCTATTCGGCCCATCATGCCAGCACCGCCATTCAATGTGGTCATGGCTGATCATCCCCAATCAGTACCCCGTTCCTGCCTTCTCCCCATATCCCCTGACTCCGCTATCTTTAAGAGCCCTCTCTAGCTCTCTCTTGAAAGTATCCAGAGAACCGGCCTCCACCGCCCTCTGAGGCAGAGAATTCCACAGACTCACAACTCTCTGTGAGAAAAAGTGTTTCCTCGTCTCCGTTCTAAGTCCCTGCCTCAACTACCTCCTCCGGCAGCTCGTTCCATACACCCACCACCCTATATGTGAAACAGTTGCCCCTCAGATCCCTTTTGGATCTTTTATGCCTTCACCTTAAACCTATGTCCTCTGGTTGTCGATTCCCCTACCCTGGGCAAGAGACTCTGTGCATCTACCCGATCTATTTATATCATGATTTTGTACACCTCTCTGAGATCAACCCTCATCCTCCTGCGCTCCATGGAATAAAATCCCAGCCTGCCCCAACCTCTCCTTGTAGCTCAGTCTCTCTATTCTTGGCAACATTCTTGGAAAATTTTCTCTCTCCCCTTTCCAGCTTGACAACATCTTTCCTATAACACGGTGCCTAGAACTGAACGCACTAGTCTAAATACGGCCTCACCCACGTCTTATACAACTGCAACATGACCTCCCAACTTGTAACTCAGACTTCGAAAGCTTCCAATAACAGGGGTGTAAGGATTGGGAATTCCTTGGATTTGTGGCTTGGAAGTTTGGGATCTGCTGGGGATTTGTGGGGCTTAGGAGTGGAGCAATTCCTGACATTTCAGTTTAGGAATTTAGGATTTCAATAGACAATAGGTGCAGGAGTAGGCTATTAGGCCCTTCGAGCCAACACCGCCATTCAATGTGATCACGGCTGATCATCCCGAATCAGTACCCCGTTCCTGCCTTCTCCCCATATCCCCTGACTCCGCTATCTTTAAGAGCCCTATCTAGCTCTCTCTTGAAAGCATCCAGAGAACCGCCCTCTGAGGCAGAGAATTTCACACTCACCACTCTCTGTGAGAAAAAGTGTTTCCTCGTCTCCGTTCTAAATGGCTTACCCCTTATTCTTGAACTGCGTGTGGCCCCTGGTTCTGGACTCCCCCAACATCGGGAACATGTTTCCTGCCTGTAGCGTGTCCAATCCCTTAATAATCTTATATGTTTCAATAAGATGCCCTCTCATCCTTCTAAACTCCAGAGTGTACAAGCCCAGCCGCTCCATTCTCTCAGCATATGACAGTCCCGCATCCCGGGAATTAATCTTGGGGAGGAGGTAGTTTGGAAAAGCCCGGGATTTCAGGGTGTGGATTTTCCGATTCACTGGGATTTCCTGAGTGTGTATTTTGATAATCTCCTGGTATTCGGGAATGAGGTGAGTACAGGAGTTGGGAGGTCACGTTGCAGTTGTACAAGACGTTGGTGAGACCGCATTTAGAATATTGTGTTCAGTTCTGGGCACCATGTTATAGGAAAGATTGAAAGGGTGCAGAGAAGATTTACGAGGACGTTGCCAGGTCTAGAGGGTGTGAGTTATAGGGAGAGGTTGGGGCAGGCTGTGTCTCTATTCCATGGAGCGTAGGAGGATGAGGGGAGATCTTATAGAGGTGTACAAAATCATGAGAGGAATAGATCGGGGATAGTACAGAGAAGGTTCACCAGACTGATTCCTGGGATGTCAGGACTTTCATATGAAGAAAGACTGGATAGACTCGGCTTGTACTCGCTAGAATTTAGAAGATTGAGGGGGGATCTTATAGAAACTTACAAAATTCTTAAGGGGTTGGACAGGCTAGATGCAGGAAGATTGTTCCCGATGTTGGGGAAGTCCAGAACAAGGGGTCACAGTTTAAGGATAAGGGGGAAACTTTTAGGACCGAGATGAGGAAAACTTTTTCACACAGAGTGGTGAATCTCTGGAATTCTCTGCCACAGAAGGTAGTTGAGGCCAGTTCATTGGCTATATTTAAGAGGGAGTTAGATGTGGCCCCTGTGGCTAAAAGGATCAGGGGGTATGGAGAGAAGGCAGGTACAGGATACTGAGTTGGATGATCAGCCATGATCATATTGAATGGCAGTGCAGGCTCGAAGGACCGAATGGCCTACTCCTGCACCTATTTTCTATGTTTCTTGCCCAGAGTAGGGGAATCATGGAGCAGAGGACATTATGTTTAAGGTGAAGGGAAAAAGATTTAATAGGAATCTGAGGGATAACTTTTTCACACAGTGTATGGAACAAGCTGCCGGAGGAGGTAGTTGAGGCTGGGAGTATCCTAAGGTTTAAGAAACAGTTAGACTGGTACGTGGATAGGCAAGTTTGTGGCAAGGGTTATGGGCTAAATGCAGGCAGGTGGGACTAGTTTTAAATAGCTAGTTTAGCCAGGACATGTTGGGCCGAATGGCCTGTTTCCACGCTGTATCACTCTATGACTCTGTTAACTGGATTTTGGAGATGTGGAATTTTATGTTTAAGAAACCCCTGGAGAGGTATATGGAGAGTGTGTAGGAAGGAACTGCAGATGCTGTTTTAAACCGAAGATAGATACAAAAAGCTGGAGTAACTCAGCGAGCGGGACAGGCAGCATCTATAGAGATAAGGAAGGGGTGACGTTACGTTTCGGGTCTAGACTCTTCGGACGAAGGGCCATTCTTCGTCTGAAGAAGGATCTCGACCCGAAACGCCACCCATTCTCTCCAGAGATGCTGCCTGTCCCGCTGAGTTACTCCAGCTTTTTGTGTCTATGTTCGGTACATGGACAGGACAGGTTTGTCTATTCTAGTGTCTATTGACAATATTGTCTATTCAGAACCAGGGACCACACACACCGTTTAAGAATAATAAGGGGTAAGCCATTTAGAAAAGAGACGAGGAAACACTTTTTCTCACCTAGAGTGGTGAGTCTGTGGAATTCTCTGCCTCAGAGGCCGGTTCTCTGGATGCTTTCAAGAGAGAGCTAGATAGGGCTCTTAAAGATAGCGGAGTCAGGGGGATATGGGGAGAAGGCAGGAACGGGGTACTAATTGTGGATGATCAGCCATGATCACATTGAATGGCGGTGCTGGCTCGAAGGGCCGAATGGCCTCTACTCCTGCACCTATTGTCTATTGACTACTCTGGAATTTAGAAGGATGAGAGGGCATCTCATTAAAACATATAAGATTGTTAAGGGCTTGGACACGCTAGAGGCAGGAAACATGTTCCCGATGTTGGGGGAGTCCAGAACCAGCGGCCACACACAGTTTAAGAATAAGGGGTCGGCCATTTAGAACGGAGATGAGGAACCACTTTTTCTCACAGAGAGTTGCGAGTTGGTGTAATTCTCTGCGTCAGAGGGCGGTGGAGCCCGGTTCTCTAAATATTTTCAAGAGAGAGCTAGATAGGGCTTTTAAAGATAGCGGAGTCAAGGGGATATGGGGGGAAGGCAGGAACGGGGTACTGATTGGGGATGATCAGCCATGATCACATTGAATGGCGGTGCTGGCTCGAAGGGCCGAATGGCCTCTACTCCTGCACCTATTGTCTATTGTTTGGCGGGATATGGACCAAACGCGGGCAGTTGGGACTAGTGCAGCTGGTACATGTTGGCCAGTGTGGGCAAACATAGACAATAGGTGCAGGAGTAGGCCATTCGGCCCTTCGAACCTGCACCGCTATTCAATATGATCATGGCTGATCATCCAACTCAGTATCCCGTACCTGCCTTCTCTCCATACCCCCTGATCCCTTTAGCCACAAGGGCCACATCTAACTCCCTCTTAAATATAGCCAATGAACTGGCCTCAACTACCTTCTGTGGCAGAGAATTCCACAGATTCACCACTCTCTGTGTGAAAAATGTTGGGCTAATGACTAATCAGACAGGGAGCATTATCCTAGTCCGGAGACCTTGGACAGATTCCGAATCCCAAACTTGTTCCCGAATTATACAGGGGGTTAAATTGCCCATTTTATCTTCCAGCTTATCCTGGCCTTCCCTGACTCTTTGAAACAACCCAGGCTTCCTACTCCAAAATTCCCAGGAGATGAATCATTTTCTCTCGCTGTTTCTCGCCCCCTCCCCAACCTGCAAGATAGAGATCCTGTTTCTTCCCAGAAGAGGATTTTCCACATCAACATGTGCGTGGGTTGCTTTGGCTGAGCGTAGAGAGAGAAGAGAGTGTTTTTTCTAAGTTTTGGGCTGCAATGAAGAGAGGAGGGAGGGGGAGAGAGCGAGAGAAGAGAGAGGGAAAGAGAGAGAGGTGTTTTCTCTGATTTGGGCTGCCATGAGAGAGAGGGAGAGAGAGAATAGAGAGAGAGAGATGCTTGAGTTTGGGCGCTGAAAGGTGAGGAGAGAATGAGAGGAGAGAGAGATGTTTTCTCCGAGATTTGGACGCAATGGAGAGGAGAGAGAGGGAGAAGAGAAGAAGAGGGTGTTTTCTCCGAGTTTGGGCTGCAATGAAGAGAGGAAGGGAGAGGGAGGGATAGAGAGAGGGCGAGAGAAAGAGAAGGAGAGAGAGGTGTTTTCTCCGAGTTTGGGCTGCAATGAAGAGAGAGGGAGAGAGAAAGAGAGAGATAGGTGTTTTCTCTGAGTTTGGGCTGCAATGAAGAGAGGAAGGGAGGGGGAGGGAGAGAGTAAGAGAGAGGGAAAGAGAGAGAGGTGTTTTCTCTGAGTTTGGGCTGCAATGAAGAGAGAGGGAGGGGGAGGGATAGAGAGAGGGAGAGAGAAGGAGAGGGAGAGAGGAGTTTTCTCTGAGTTTGGGCTGCAATGAAGAGAGGAAGGGAGAGCGAGAGAGAGAGAGAGAGGGAATTTGAGTTCTCTGAGTTTGGGCCGCGGTTTCTCCACGGCTATTCACGGGCGACTATGTCCAAGGCAAGCTTCCCCCCCCCCCCCCCCCCCCCCACGTCTCAACCAACCCTCCCCTCCAGAGTGAGAGAGGAAGGAGAGAGACAGAAGGGTGGGGGGGGGAGGAGGGGGGAAGGGAAAGGGGAGAGAGAGGGGGGGATGGGAGAGAGGGGTGGAGGGAGGGAGACAAGGAGCAGGGAGGGGAGGGAGCGTGGCGGGACATGGGGGGAAGAGAGGGTGGAAATGCTGGACTGCGCGGGGGGGAGGCTATCAGCTAACCCCCTTTGATGCCACCTCTCTTTCTCCCTCTCCCTCTCCCTCATTCCCCAACTCTCTCTCTCTCTCTCCCCCTCCCTCTATCTCCCTCCACCTCTCCCTCTCTTCCCCTCTCCCTCTCTCTTCCTCTCCCTCTCTCTTCCTCTCCCTCTGTCCCCCTCTCCTTCCCTCTCCCTCTCTCCCCAACTCTCCCTCCCTCTCAGGACACAATGGCTGCCCAGCTCCCCCTCCCTCTCATGAACAGACTGAGGGGGTTGTCTCAGGAAGATCTCGATGAGACGCTGGTGAACCAGGAGAAGTTGGACCTACTGGTCATGGACAGCGAAGAGGTCAGATATCATCCCCCTCCCCCACCCCTTGGTTTCTCCCCCCTCCCCACCACCCCCGGCGGTAGAGAAGGCTTACGTTAAGGCTTGCCTTCATCGGTCGATTGAGTACAAGAGTCAGGAAGTCACGATTCAAGATACATTTAATTGTCACATGTGCCAGCTGGCAGTGAAGTGAAATTCCCACACAGCCATACAATACAAAATAAAAAAGATAAATTTGACATAAAACATCCCCACACAGCAGAATCAAAGTTTCCCACTGTGTGGAAAGGCACCAAAGTCAGTCTAGAGAGACCGATGCAACTCTATAGGACGTTGGCCGGGTTTGTTTTCCGTCTCGCAGTTTCATCGCTGGCGGTCGATCCCAGCAGCTCGAGGTTTTTCAGGCGAGTGCCCTCGAGCTTGAAGGTGGCAGACGGTCGCTGTGAAGTCGCGTTGGTGAGGCAGGCCCTTTATCAGAATGCTGCGTGGATTAGAGTGACAGAGGGGTACAAGTGTCGGACACACACACACACACACGTACACACTCACACACACGTACACACACACACACACGTACACACTCACACGCGTACACACACACACACGTACACGTACACACATACGTACACACACACACGTACACACACACACGTACACACACGTACACACACACACACGATCACACTCGCACACACACACACGTACACACTCACACGTACACACACGTACTCACACACGATCACACACACACACACACACGTACACACTCACACGTACACACACACACACGTACACACTCACACGTACTCACACACGATCACACACACACACGTACACACTCACACGTACACACACACGTACACACACACACGTACACGTACACACATACACACTCACGTACACTCACACATGTACACACACACACACACACGTACACACACACGTACACACACACGTACACACTCACACGTACACACTCACACACACACACACGTACACACTCACACGTACACACTCACACACGTACACACACACACACGTACACGTACACACATACACGTACACACTCACACATACTCACACACGATCACACTCACACACGTACACACTCACACACGTACACACACACACACGTACACACACACACGTACACACACACACACTCACACACGTACACACACACACGTACACACATACACGTACACACTCACACACGTACACACACACATGTACACACACACGTACACATGTTAAAATGAGTTATTTTTGCCAGTCTATTCAAGAAAACTTGAGTCAAACCATTGCTGCTAAAATCAGTTATTTATTCTGTCAGCGCTGGAGAATTCTTTAAACCTTCCAACACAGAGTTAGAAACTCTGGGGCAGGTCGAAAGAATTACTGACTTTGGCATAAATGTAACACATTATATAGGTAAAAGACAAGGATAGTACAAAAGGAGTGGCAAACTATTAACCAATCATTATGGTTTACCATACATTTAACTTATTTGCATTAACCAATCAACTAAATCCTTTCCATTGATTGACAACACGTATAGTCACATGATTTTCCCTTTTCCAGCCCCTTTACAACCTTCTTCCCCTCTGTGGTTTCTTCAAACTCTTTGCTCAAAATCATTTTATTTCAATAAAGCAAAACCACAGATATACAACTAATTCTCAGAATATATACATAATACAGCAATCACACAACACATACATACAAAACATATTTTCACTTTTGGAAGAGAAAGTTATTTCTAAAACTCCGATTTAAACAAAGTCTAATACTTACAATCATAATTAAACACAATACACTTCACAATTAATTTCCTTACAACCACATAGTTAAAATACAGTTACTTATGGATTACAAAGATTAAAGATGAGTTTTGCCTCATTCTTACAAAGTGATAAAGACAAAGTTCTAATCACACAATTCCCAACTACAGACACATAAAGGCCATTAATTGTCACACTTGATTGCTTCTTCCCAAGCTCGGGTCTAATTTCATTCTGTATTACAACCTCCCCCTACTATCTCTGGAGGAAAGGAATGTAACGCTTCTTCACTAAAAGCATTCCTCACAACAAATGAAAGAGTATCAAAACAGAGTTACTTTCTCAGTTTCTGGTAACCATAAGAAATCCTTTTGCAAAGGTCACACAACCATCACCTATGCCTTATCTCTTATCCCAACATAAACACATGTAAACAGCACAAACCATCTCACAGTCTAGTATCTACCCTTGGTGCCTACAATCCAACATAGGCAACCATAAATCGCCTTAAATGACACAGCCAAACTCTGAGATGTGTCACAAAGGAAGAAGGATGGTGCCCATGTCATGGAGAAAGATCCCATTTACAACTTCCATTATAAACAGCAACCTAAACCAACGACAACTTTTCACAGCATGATTATTGCTTCAAAGCAATAAATAAAGATATGCT